>NW_006409003.1:637328-650202 GCF_000296735.1 Chrysochloris asiatica | reverse complement strand
ACAGCGGGTGGCGGGAATGCTCAGGGAACGCATGGTGCGTGGCAGGGCACACAGTTCAGCACTGTGGACAGCGGGTGGCGGGAATGCTCAGGGAATGCATTGTGCGTGGCAGGGCACACAGTTCAGCAATGTGGACAACAGGTGACGGGAATGCTCAGGGCATGCATTGCACGGGGCAGGGCACACAGTTCAGCACTGGCCCCCCAAGCACACACACCATGAGAGTAAAGAAGGGTTCCAACCTTGTCTGTTTGTGGAGGACAGTTCAGCTGTGGAAGGACTAAGCATGTCCCTGGGGTGAGTGTGAGAGTCTTACCCAAGGAGGCTGTGATTGCAAAGTTCTCCAGCATCACATCTTGGAAAAGGGTCCGCTGAGTCTCATCCAGGAGCCCCCACTCCTCCTGGGAGAAGTGAATGGCCACGTCCTCAAAGATCACACTACCCTGGTAGGATGAAGAGTCCACATCAAGATTAACTTCTCCTGGGACCCCAAGTTCTTCCCTATATCTTCTACTCCTCCCTGAATCCCCAAATCAGAGGAGACATGGTCCCACCTACCACCTGGTCAGGCCACATCAACAGCAGCTGGGTGGGCACAGAGAGAAGATCTAAGCTCTGGGTTTGGCATGCAAGGCTGCAACCCTTCTTGATTCTCCTGGGGTTCCCCAGATCATATCTCCCAGACATAACCATATGCAAACTCACCTTCCACCCATCGATCCACAAACAGGACTCTGGTGCCATCTGTTCACACCGTTCTCCCACTCTGCAGTCCCACAACATGCTACCCTCCTCGCCCCAAACCACATTCTTGTCTAGCCTTCCCATATTATTTGGTGCATGGCATCAAGAGTGCTTGGCAAATCCAAACAGGATCCAGTTCTCCTCTAGAAATTCATTGGACTCCACTGCCAGGGTTAGTCCCAAACCCATGGTCAAATGTCCAGACCCATCATAGTCAGGATAATCTCTGTCCTCATGAAGGTGCCTTGTTGGCTCTGTGTCTTAGTGCTCTAGTGTTTCTATTACAGAAACTACTACAGATGAGTGACTGTCACAAACAGAAATGTCTCACAATTTAGAGGCTAGAAGACCACTGATTTCAGGGGAAAGCTTTCTCTGTGGGCTTTGGAGGAAAGTCATTGTCTCTTCAGCTTCAGGGTAGGGGGATGGTGTCTTTGGAATCTCAGTATGTCTGGACATCTAGTTTACGCTAATCCTGTCTCATTAACATAACAAAGACAACACACTCCCAAACAGGGTTGTAATCATAGGCACAGAGGCTAGGATTTACAAAACAGATTCTGGGGAGGCATAATTCAAACCACAACATTCCACCTTTTGTTGTTGTTGCTAGGTATCATTGAGTTGGTTCTGACTCTAGCAACCCTATGAACAACAAAACCAATATTACAAATAAAATCCTTGAGAGAGGATCATGCAAGACGGGTCCTTCCTGATATGTCCAAGGAGCATTTTGGCTGTACTTCTTCCAGACAGATTTTCTGTTGTTTCTTTTGGCAGTTCATGGCACTTACAGTATTCTGTTCCAAAATCTAATTCAAATGCATCAATTCTTCCATGGTCCTCCTTATTGTCCAATGTTCATATGCAAATGAGATGACTGAACATACCATGGCTTTGGTCAGGTGCATCTTAATCCTCAAGCTGATATCTGTGCTCCTTAAAACTTTAAAGAAGTCTTTTGCAGCAAATTTGCCTAATGCAATGCATTGTTTGATTTCTAGACAAAAGCACTGACTATAGATCCAAGCAAAATGAAATCTCTGACAACTTTAATCTCTTCTCCATGTCTCATGATATTATTCACTGATCTTGTTGTGAGAATTTCAGTTTTCTTCACATTGAAATTCAAACCTTACTGAAGGGCTGGAGTCTATTTCAAGTCTTCTTCACTTTCAGCAAGCAAGGTTGTGTTAAATCTCTCCCTAATCCTGAAGCCACATTCTTCTTCATGTAATCTAGCTTCTCAGGTATTTGCTCAGCATACAGACTGGCTAAATATGGTGAAAGGATACAAGCCTGGCACACAGTTTCCCTGATCTTAAACCATTCAGTATCATTCAGTTATGTTTGAATGACTCCCTCTTGGTCTATATACAGTTCCTCAAGAGCACAATTAAGTGTTATGGAATACTCACCTTTCATAACGTTATCCATAGTTCATTATGATCCACACAGTCAAATGGCTTTGCATATTAATAAAGCATAAATAAGCTTCTTTCTGGTATTCTCTGCTTTGGGCCAAGATCCATCTAACATTAGCAATGATATCTCTCAATCCATGTCCTCTTCTGAATCGAGCTTGAATTTCTGACAGATCCCTGTTAAGGTACTACCACATCCTATTTTGAATTATCCTTGGCAATATTTTGCTCGCATGCAATTTCATTCATGTTGTTCATGATTTCTGCATTCCATTGGGTCACCTATCTTTACAATAGGTTCACATATTGTAGACTCAAAGATCTCTTACAGTTGGTTGGCCAGATAGCTGTCTTCCAAATTTCCTGGCATAGATGAGTGAATGTCTCCAGTGCTGCGTCAGTTTGTTGAAACATTTCGATTGGTATTCCATCAATTCTTGGAGTATTGTTTTTCATTAATGCCTTCAATAAAGCTTGGACTTCTTCCTTCAATATCATTGGTTTTTGATCCTATGCTACTTTTTGAAATGGTTGAACATTGATCATTTCTTTTGATACAGTGACTCTGGTATTCCTTCCATCTTCCTGTGATGTGTCCTACATCATTTAATATTTTGCCCACAGAATAACCCTTCAATATTGCAACCCAAGACTTGGATTTTTATTTCCGTTCTTTCAGCTTGAGAAATGCTGAGTGTGTTCTTCCCTTTTGGTTTTCGAACTCCAGGTGTTTGCACATTTCTGCTCTTTGATATTTTCTATCCAGCTCTTTTACTTCATCATGTCTTCTAGTCACCTTAGTTTCTCTAGGTTCTACCCCTTGGCACCCCAAAATCCATGTCCTGGCCACATGCAAAATACATTCACTCCATCACATCATACCAAGTCTTTCAAATCTTGTCTTCTGAATTATTAAAATCAATTACAGGTGATACTTGAGGTTCATCTGTGAGCCTGTGAAATCTAGACTATAAATTATCTGCTTCAAGAGTACAGCAGTAGAAGAGACACAAGGTAGACACTTCCGTTATCAAGGAGAAGAATTGGAAGAAAAGAAGGGATACTAGGCATCAAGCAAGTCAAAACCCAGGAGAACAAATTGCATTTGCTTTTAAGGACTGAAAATAGTCCTCTCTTCTCTGATAGCGTCTGGGCTATGGCGTTGCTCTCCAGACTCTGGGTGTTGCCTATACTCTCTGGATTCTGGGTGGAGGCCTCTAGGTCCTGGACTTCAGCTCCATCTTCCATGCCTTCCAGGAGGACAACTCTGCTCCCTCGGAATTACTTGGCTCCATTCTCTTAATCCATCTGAGTGTCAACACCAACCTCTCAGCCCTGGCAGGCTCCATTTTGCTGCTCCTTGGGCATGGCAGTCCTATGCCCTCAGCTTTGGGCAGTGGCTCCATCCTCTTGGTACACCTTAACAGCAGCTCCCCACCCCAGAATGAGAGGTGCAGGTGTCAAATTGACAAAGGGTGGATTGTGATAGTTTATGTTTTGTGTCATTGTGGCTATGCTAGGATTCTCAGTGTTTTGGCAGTGGACTGATTGTTTTTCCATAATGTAATATAATCACTCACCATTTTGTGATCTGACGTGAGTAGTTGAATAGCAATCTGTTTCCTTGGGGGTGTGAATTGTGTCCAATATATACGGATGCTCTAGCAAAGCTTGCTCTCTCTCTCTCTCTCTCTCTCTTGCTCTCAATCCTGCATCCCACTTGTCATCCTCTGACCTTGGTTCTTGGGACACAAGCCAGCAACTTGACAGTTTTGGGTTTGTCAGCTCCTGCAACCAGGTGAGTACAAAGAAACCTTAAGCCTCACTCTTGGTCCACAAATTTGTGACTTGCCAGTCTCCAAAACGGCATGAGTCATTTCCTTGAAATAATTCTCTCTCTATAGGGACTTCTGGTATGGCACTGCAGGATCAGCCCTGGACTGCACACCACAAGGTAAGCAGTTCAAATTCACCAGCTGCTCCTTGGAAACCCTATATAGGGTTGCTATGAGCTGGAATCGTCGATGGCACTTAACAACAACAAAACAACATATATATTTATACATACACATGCGTCACTGGTTTTGGTTTTGTTCCACTAGATGACCGGCCCTCAGATACCCTGTTCCTGGCTTCAGCCTCAGCTTCCCAGAACCACTTGCAGTTATCAGATGCCCTTTTCCTCTTTGCTGCCCTCCCTGACACTTCACCAGTCACGACTTTCTTCTCTTCACACAACCTTCCTTCAAAGTCAGGCCCTTGTAATCTCCCGTCTCTGTCCGACTGATTCTCACAGATGATTACCTTTGCCTGAAACAACCCAGACCACACCTAGGGCCACCAGAGAATCCTTGTGAGCCACAAGAGTGTTAGCTAAGTCCTCTCCTGTCTCTACATCCAGCTTATGTTCACTTATCTCCTGAAAGCCTTATTATCCTCTCCCCTATACCCTTCCCATGGTCCTCTTCACCTGTGTGTGTGACACAAAACACCCACACACATGCCCAAGCAGGAGACTCTATCCTCAGTCCCCACCCTGACCACCATGGGCTGGGTTTCCCCTTCTAACTGTGATGCACAGTTCTACCCCGGCCCATCCTCTCGCTACCACCTTTTGTATACCTCCATTCTGAACACCTCGCCAGAACTCTAGATCTGTCTGCCCTGCTGCCCACTTGCTGGCTCCACTCATGATCCGCTAAAACAACACAGCAAACTGAAGTCATCTTGACTCTTATTTTTCCCTCTGCACACTCAAAATCAGAAAGTCCAGACAGCCCTACTTAAAAAAAACAAAAACAGAATCCAACTATTTCTCCAACCTCAACACTGATCAACTTCCGGGAAACTACCGGAGAAGCCTTCTCCCGGGTCTTCCTGTCTGCTCTCTCATTTCACAATGTGTTCCCCACTCTACAGCCAAAGGGAGGATGTTATGATTATCACCTCCTGTTTTCATCAAAACCTCCCTATGCTTCATAAACTGCAGACTAGGCATCCACCTTCTTTGGACGGCCATTTCAGTCTGTTCCTACCAGAAAGATCCCTGAACACTCCCAGCCTGGCCTAACCTCCTAGCATTTGGACAATCTCTCACACCTCATTTCACTGGGGTCAGGATCAGCGAGGCGCAACTGGGTAAAGCCCGGCACGAACGCTTCTGCAGACACGGGAAAAGGAGCTGCGAGAGCCAGGTGACCAAGCTGGGGTCCCGGCCAGGTAAGGCTGGGCTGAGTGGACTTCAGAGATCAGCGCTGCTTCCAACCAGCTCTGTGATGCTGGACACAGATTGAACTCCCAACTCCATTTGGGTCTTCTTCTTGCTCCTGGAAAAATGTTAAAACACTAACTGAGATTGTGTGTCTCTCTTCTATTCACAACCCTCCGTGGATCCCAGCGTCCAGAGCAGAAGGGTCCAGCTTCTCGGCCTGCCACCCAGGCTGGATTACTCAGACCATTAACACTGCAGACACGAAGACAGCACATTTCCTGAACGCTCCTCCGGGTCTTCGCACACGCGGCTCTCTCAGCCCGCAGCCCCGCTCTACACCCGGCATCGGAGAGGGCACTGGCCGGGGGCTGGGCTGCAGCAGCCTGACCAAATGCCTCTCAGCCGCGGGACGACGCTGGGAAGGAGTGGCCCGAGGTCAAGCGCTCAGCACCCACCTGAGACAGGTCGGTCATCGCGGCCGCAGCCAGTGACACCTGTGAATGGGGTGAGGACGGTACCCAAGCAACGAAGTCCGAGGCCGGCCCTAACGCAGGGCACTGCGCCTGAGACCTGCCCCCTAGGCAGTGGGGTCAACACTTCTTCTCGCGTCGCGTCAGATCAGGAATTCAGGAACCTCCCACCGGGTGGATGAAACCAAGATCAGGCAAAATGACCGCCAGGGGACAACGGCGGAAGTCCCGCCCCAGCGGGGTGCGCACGCACAGAAATGCCCCCGTTTATAAGTCTTCATTGGCTTAGCCACCACCTAGTGGAGTAGGGCATTGTGGGAAATGTAGTTCTCACAGCTCGACGGACTGTTTCCCAAGACCTGGCGTCATGAGGAACATTGGGGAAATGTTTCCCGGCTCCCAAAGCTGAAGACCTGGTGGCACAGTGATTGAGCACTATTTTGCTAACGGAAAGGTCAGCAGTTCAAGCCCACCCGAAGCTACAAGGGAGAAAGACCTGGCTTTTTGCTTCCATAAATACTGTTATTAAGTGCCATCCAATCCATTCTGACTCATTGTATAGAGTTTCCGAGGAGCAGCTGATGGGTTTGAACCGCTGAACTTGTGATTCACAATCCAATGCTTGCCCTACAGCACCGTCCCAGGACTCTGTTGTTGATAAGTGCCATGGAGTTCCTTTGATGGTGGGGTTTGAACCGACGATCTTGTGTTTAGCCGTCCAGTGCACATCCCACAGCAGCACACCTAGGGAACTCGATAGATGACTAATATTCTAAAGCAACCGAATTCTGGAGGGGCGGGAGTGAGGGAAGATTTCCGGGGTTTTGTATGAGACCTGGTGATGCTGTGAAATAAGCATTGGGCTGCTAACACAAGGTCAGTGGTTTAAACCCACCAGCTGCTCCATGGGAGCAAGATGAGGCAGTCTGTAAAGATTTAGTCTCAGAAACCCTATATAGGGGCTCTGTGAGTCTGAATTGACTAGGTAGCAGTTATTTTGTTGTTGTTCAGTGCCGTCGAGTCAGTTCCAACCCTGTATAGGGTTTCTGAGGAGCAGCTGCTGGATTTGAACTGCCGACCTTGTGGTTCACAGTCCAGTGCTGATCCTGCAGTGCCACACCAGTAGGTTTGGTGTTTTGGTTTATAGTCCTCAGGGAACCACAAAGATCCTTAGGACTTTTATTTCAGACTCCATGAAGCTCAGCATGCTCTCGAGGCTAAAATATGATAACAGACGCTCCCAAAGACTACAGATCCAAACTGCTATATCATTTGGTAGGGTCGCTGGCACACAAAGCGTATCCAAATGTAGCTGAAAGCTAACAAATATCAAATGACTGTTCTTCAGATACCTGTTGCCTGAAGCAGCCAGGTCAGCTTTATGAGTTTTAGGTTAGGAACGGAAGACAAATGGCTCCACCCAGGTTTCTGTCCCCTCAAAGTTCTGGGCTGTCCGGTCTCCTAGAAAGAACTTTGATCTGAAAGAAAAGAAGGCAGTTAGAATCCAGGAATCTTGGGGATCACCCTCTTCACCTTGGAACTAGATCCCTAGACCTCACTGGTTGAGGTGGGCTTCAGTAACAGTGTCTTTATTTTTTGCAGTTCCTCTCTTGATTTTGTTCACCCACTCACCTAAAATTATATCACGTTTTTTTTCCTGTGAAATGATAACATGGAGTGTACCTTTTTTAAAAACACTTAGCTAGCCCAAAGAGTTGTGATTCCAACCCACTCAATGGGTCTTTGGGGGTGAGGGGAAATCTGGTGACATGCTTCAGTAAAGATTAGTGCCAAGAACCTTAAGGGTAGATTCTACTCTGTCACATGGGTTCACTATGAGCCCAAATCTACTTGATGGTACCTAATAATGACAATTGTAGGCTGACTCATAAGAAGTCGCCATTTCATTAGTCTAGATCAAAAAGGGTTGAAAATTTGCAATTTCCTTGTGTGCAAACTAATGAAGAAAATAAAGAAAACCTTTTCCTAATTTGATTCAGTCACCGTAATTATGATTTTTCTTTATTTCATTAATAGAAAATAAATCTTATTTTACTAACCAACTTAGATAGCTCAGGAGTTTTTGATTTTTACATAGTAAAGTGATACTAAAATTAACACCCACTTGGGCTCCTTGATGTGCAGTGTTCCTTTCTCAGACTTGTAAAGAATAAATGGGTACAGATTTTATAGGCAAGTCAGTAAGATCTCTTACAAGGAATGGACCGCTTCCTTCTAATTTTGTCAGTTCTTAGTAGTTTAGATCATGTTGTGTGTGGCATTGAGTCCATTCCAATTCACAGCAACACCATCTGGCAGAGTGGAGCTGCCCCACAAGGCTTCCTAGATTGTCATTTTTACAGAAGTAGGGGGCCAGGATCTTTTCTCCCGTGAAGCAGCTTATGGGTTAGACCCACCTACCCATCTGGTTAGCAGCCATTCATTTAGCAGGACTCCTATATAAATTTTTATTTGGATGTTTCCTTCAGGAGTGTGAGAAAAGAATAGTAGCTACATCCTTTGGTTTTGTAAGTCTTAACAAAGTTTATATACAAAACTTTTTTTTAAAAAATGTTTTATTGTGAATTATGTGATAGTTTACATGGGAGAACATTCGCTTTACATTCATCCTATCGTATTGTATATATAAACATTCACATATATATATAGTTTCATTGCCATGGTTACAGTCCCCTCCATGCATCATCAAACAACCAAAGGGTTTTTGATGATGCATACAGCCCCTCATCAGCATACAGCCCCTCTCTGTCTCTGGACCTGGCTGGAGACCGCTTTTGAGGTGACAGTGAAGGCTCCTGGATTTGGGGTTGCCTCAGGCTTTCCAGAAATATTTGAGGAGCCGGGAGCCGACCCTGCCCTCCGAGGAGGACTCGGCAGAGGCAGAGAGCTTCAAGACCCGAGGAAACGAGCAGACGAGTCCATTTCTACAGAAAGACCATCGGACTCACCCCAGCTACTTCTGTAAGAAGGTCGCAGCCTACAGGGAGCTGGGCGTGTGCGCCGGCACCCGGCCACCTGCACAGACCCGTCCTACGGGCGAGGGGGACCTGGCGCTGTCCAGCCCGAGCAAGCACCGGAAGCCGTGGCCAGAGACACGAAGGCGCTGGAGCGACCTACACGCCCAACCTTAAGATCTCGGAGCTGCCCGAGCTCCGTGAGCATGGCTTCAAACCTAAGGAACAAGCCCCACGGTGGTCCAGCAGTCCTGTCTGGGATGCTCTGGGGCAGCCCCAGCCTCCGAGTGGGCGGGTTTACGATGGGAGTACCAATCCCACCGGCACCCGTGGCTTCGGAGCTCTCTTGTCGCCCCTCGGTCTTTTCTGAAGAACTCTCCTACCTTGGTTAGGGGCCACCCCTACGCCCCCCACCCGACCTCTCCCGATCGCTCCCTGCCAGCAGCTGTCTGGGCGCCGCGTTCCCGGCCGCGCCCCTCGGACTGTGAGTCTCCGTGTGAACCTGTCCAGTCTAACACTTGTGAAGATGCTCAAGGGCAGGACACTGTTTCATTCTGTTGTGCATTGAGTTGCTGAGTCCAAACTAGACAGCACCTCATGACATGTTGTTTTACTTGTGTTTATTTTATTTTCATTTGTTTATTTTGCTTTAATTTTTATTTCATTTTACTTTAATCAATGTAATATAGTTAATTTAATTTACTCATTTAAAAATATATTTCAGTTTTACCTATTAATTTTATTTATCTTGTTTTATTTAATTAATTGATTTTATTTCATTTCTTTGATGCATTTGTTATTTTAAATTTATGGTCTTACTTTAATGGAACTTATTTACTTTTATTTCGTTTTATTTTAATTCTTTCACTTTGTTATTTCAATTTATTAATTTCATTTTGTTGCATTTTAATACAAACTATTGATAATTCATTTCATTTTATACTATGTTATTTTATTTCATATTAATTGATCAATTTTTTTGGTGAAATATATACAAGATAACATACAACTATTAAATAATTGCTAGCCTTACACTTCAAGGCCACTGGTTACATTCTTTCCATTGTGTGATTCTCACTATCTCTATCCATATTGTTTCAGCACAATTAACTTTACTCTCTATCCCTTTCAATGTTCTCCCCTGCAGTGAATTTGATAATTCTCCACTGTACTGAGATAAGCATGATGTCCTTCTCCAGTGACCAAAAATGAGGGGGCAAAAAAAGCACGAAGTGACTGGCTTACAAGGTTTCAAGAGGGAGTTTAGTTTAAGAGTGTTGAGGGGGAGAAAGAGTCCCCACTGAATAGTTTTCATCTTGTCTAGATGGGTCTGGTGAAAAGAGATGGGGATAAGACTTGTATGATTCAATAGTGAGTAATAGTATCATGACTAATTGCAACTGTCACAATTGTAAAGGTAGAAGTTTTGTTACAAAAACATGGGAGTGGTTATTTTACAGTCCAGAAACAAAGGCTCCTAGGACCATCAAGGGAGAAGAGCACAAGCAGAATGTAAGACCTTATCCAGAGAAGCAGCAACACCGGAGATGGAGGCAGAGATGGGGGCATGGAGAGGGGGAGCCGCTGAGGACTCTAGATTCATGGGAAGAGAGGGACTAAGAACTGGTGGCCAGGAGGCAGGCTTGCAGAATGTGCTCTTTAGAGGTGTAAATTATTATATATGCCTGAGTGGGTTTTATTTTGCTTTTTTTAAAAAGCTAAAGTGAATAGAGAGAAATAGTGTTAACTGATGGTACACGGAGTGAATTATAATCATTGTAATGCAATAAGGTGTATGATTTGTTGAATGTAAAACTGATGATCTGCCCTGTAAACTTTCACTCGATCCACAATAAAAAGCTTAAAAAAAAAAAAAAAAAAGGTACAACTAGAATTCTCCTTAGAAACAAACAAACAAAAGATGACATGTGATTTCCAATCCAGGGTTCTCCCACACACACATGCCCCCACCCCCAGTTGCAACTACTGGATCTAAATATACTTAAAAAAAAATTATAAAAGTTTCCCGGTAACTACATAAAGCACAATTACATTGTGGTGTTGCTTTACAAATCTGTGTGACCTGAGCGAGGAACAGTAGCCATAGTTTGTTTGCTCAATCACTTCATCAGACAAATTATAATATAATTAGATTAAATAAGCTGTGTACAATTGTGTAGTGAATTTCATTTTCTGGTTACACTGTAAGGTCTAAAAAATAAGGAATTTAATTTTTTCTTACTATTGTATCAGATTTTTAGCAGAGTTCTTAGAACTGAACAATCATTTACATTTTAAGTTGTGTTTTTTTTTTAAGTAAGTTAATCATTGATCTAACTGTAGAAATCAGAAGACTTCTAGCTATTTAATCAGACTAGGTAAAAATATTTTTCTGATAAATTGTTGAGTGGAAAACTAATTTGCTCTATAAAACTACAAACGACAACACAAAGTGGTTCTTAAAAACAGTGAGTGAGCAAGAGTGTTTTTCTGACCCAGAAATCAAAAAAGAGCCGTGGGATCCGGATGTCACTGGTGATGAACAAAGAAGGGGTCAGTGTTAGCACCATGACACCAGGAACAAGGGTATGTCCAGCAGCCAGTGGTCTGGACTCACAATTTGAGTAACTTGAACCAAGATGGCAGACAGAGTAAAAGATGAGCAGTAGCTCACCAAAATGAGGATTGTGCATGGGCAGGGCTTCTGTTGTGGTTGTGTGAAGTCACTGCTTGTGTCTGAGTAGAACAAAGACCATGGAGGCCTTGGATATAAGCCCACGAGGCCCAAACCTACTACACCAAAAGAGAGGAGCATGCTTACAGGTAATGCCATTATAAATATGTGCGACTTGAGCAAGTAGCAGAAGCCATCTTTTTGATCTAATGTTTTTGTTTCAGGTGTTTCTTGGGGCAACCATGCTCATAGAAATAAAGGCATTTACTAAGGGTTGTAGAATCCAGCAAAATTACAGCAGAAGTCAGTGCGTTTGGAGGCTCTCACGCTGAACGTCATCCACCTGTTCTACTGGGGCAAGGCTTTCGGCACTGGAAACTGCTGAAGAAGTAATGAGTGAAACTCCTTTAAGCACTCTGTAAAAATAAATAGACAGCTTTCCATCCAGCATCATCCGGGAAATATTTCCATCAAAGGCTACCATTCTCTCACTGGAAACAGAGAATCAAGTGGGTGGCTAAAACCAGTTGGTTGAGAACCAGGTCTGTTGGCCACACCTGCATCCAGTGAGCTCTTGTTGTTAAGTGCCCTCGAGTGGGTTCTGACCCATAGCGACCCTGTACAGAGTTTCTGGGGCTGTAAATCTTTACGGGAGCAGAAAGCCTCATCTTTCTCCCGTGGAAACGCTGGTAGTTTCGAACTGCTGACCTTGAGATTAGCAGCCCAATTCGTAACCAGAGCTCCAGTGAGTAGAGAGACGTTATTAAGACAAAGGAGGGAGGAGTTTCTCCACATTCCTGCTCCTTTGAATGAGCAAAGCAATCCTCATTCCCAAGTTGACAGATTCCATACCTCAGTATCTTGTTCTTAGGTACCTTTGAGTCAGTTCTGACTCACTGTGACCCTCTGCACAACAGAATGAAACACGGCCCAGTCCTGCACCATACTGACAATTGTTGTCATGTTTGAGATCAGCATTGCTGACAGTCAATCCATCTTGTTGGGAGTCTTCCTCTTTTTTGTTGACCCTCCACTTGCATTTGATATTAAGTATATTGTGTATAATAAATCTTCTGATTTCTATAGTTAGATCAATGATTAAGTTACTTTAAAAATAACTTAAAATATAAATGATATATTCAGTTCTAAGAATTCTGCTAAAAATCTGATACAATAGTAAATAAAAAAAATTAAATTCCTTATTTTTTAGAGTTTACAGTGTAACCAGGAAATGAAATTCACTACACAATGTTTTCCACACTCCATTGGGTCACCTCTCTTAGGAATGGGGACAAATATGGATCTCTTCCAATTGGTTGACCAAGTAGCTCTCTTCCAACTTTCTTGGCATAGGTAAGTGAGCACCTCCAGTGCTG
>NW_006409003.1:596267-633008 GCF_000296735.1 Chrysochloris asiatica | reverse complement strand
TGACCCTCCACCTTACCAAACATGATATCCTTCTCCAGCGACTGGTCCCTCTGACAATATGTCCAAAATACGAGAGACGAAATTTGGCCATCCTGGCCTCCAAGGAACACTCCGGCTGCATTTCTTCCAACACAGATCTGTTTGTTCTTTTGGCAGTCCATGGCACTTTCAATATTCTCCTCCAATAGTAAACCATAAGACTGTTCAATTCAAAATGGCCAATGCCAGTACATTTCAACTCACGAATGCTTAGGGTATTGATAATATG
Organism: Chrysochloris asiatica; assembly: GCF_000296735.1. Lineage (NCBI taxonomy): Eukaryota > Metazoa > Chordata > Mammalia > Afrosoricida > Chrysochloridae > Chrysochloris > Chrysochloris asiatica. Next base: position 632,740 of record NW_006409003.1, on the reverse strand, counting down.
TGTTCCATTTCATTTTTGACAACTTGTCATTTTCCTAGATTCATACATTCCATGTTACAATTATTAATGGATGTTTGTAGCTGTTTCTTCTCATTTTGAGTTGAGCCCCATAAGCAAATAAAGCTCCTGATAGCTTTGCTCCATTCACATCATTTAACATCAACTCTACTTTGAGGAGGCAGTTCTTACCCAGTGGTATTGTGAGTGCCTCTCATCCTGAGGGGTGCATCTTCTGGCATTCTAGCTGGCAAAGTTCTGCTGGTATTTATATGGTTTTCAGTGGCTAATCATTCAGAAGTGGTCTGCTTCTCCTCCTTCCTAGTCTGGCATACTCTGGAAGCTCAGCTAAAGCTTGTCCACCGTGGGTGACCCTGCTGGTATTTCAAATGCTGGTGGCATAGCCTCCAGCATCACAGCAACACACAAGCCACCACAAACTGACAAACAAGTTGTGGACATCAATATCTAGGAGACAGTGATTCTAATGTGAGTCAGAAAAAATGATATAAGAAGCAAACAAAAATGTGTAATTTTCATCTAGCTAGCCATCTCTAATGTTCAAATCTAACACACATTTCCATTTTTTACCATAACATAGTTTCTCACATGACCACTGGCAACCTGCAGTGTTCAATAATAATAATCTATAAACATGCTCCTTCTGAATGTTTCTCAAATGTATTGAAACTCTCCAACCACTTTGTAGGACTCTAAGCTGTACATTGTTGGATTATGTTTTATATTTTATATGTTATATATTGAGTTGTGGTGTTGGAGGAGAATACTGAAAGTGCCATGGACTGCCAAAAGAACCAATAGATCTGTTTTGGAAGAAGTGCAGCCAGAGTGCTCCTTGGAGGCCAGGATGGCTAAGCTTCGTCTCTCCTACTTTGGACATATTGTCCGGAGGAAACAGTCGCTGGAGAAGGATGTCATGCTGGGTAAGGTGGAGGGTCAGAGAAAAAGAGGAAGACCCCTAACGAGATGGATCAGCCAGGTGGCATCATTGATGGACTCAAGTGTGGCAGCGGTAGTGAGGTTGGCCCAGGATCGGACATTGTTTCATTCTGCTGTGCATGGGGTCGCTATGAGTTGGTTCCGACTCGATGGCACCTGACAACAACAACATATATATATGAAATAACAAATGTGAGGTATTTGTGGGCCTTCAAGGGGATTGGATAGGGTACTTGGAACCCATTTGAGGTGGGACTATGAAAATAGGGCGTGGGATTTATTCAGTTTTGCCATTGTTATAAAATGATACATTTCAGAAGCATAAGTAAGGGTCTCACTACCATCAAATTAGAAGATCCAGGAATGGAGTACATCCTTTGGACACCACAAGATCTCTGTGCACTGACACTCCTTGATGCAGGACACAGAGAATTGTGACACCAGAGATGGTGACACGTGATAAAGAGGTAGTGGCAGCAGAGACAGTAGAACCAAAAACCTGAGACTTAGCAGTTGGCTTCTTGGACCATGGCTTGTGAAAACTGTACCTTCTAGGAGAAGACTTGCTGGAGGAGTGGGTTGCCTCTAGGCACTTAATCAGGGGAACTAGGTTTGTCAACCCATGTGTAAAGCTGAGTGCCTTTGGGCCAAGGCTTACTGTGGAGTGGACACTATCTCAGAGATGTACTTGCACAAGCAGAAGAGAGGCCAAAGGGTTACAGGACTGGGCACTGAGTGCTAAAAGATCTTTGTAACATTTACCCAAGCACATCAGGAGCCCAAGGGCTAAGTGTGTCTGTGAGTATAGCTGAAAGAAAACTGACAGGATAACTAATCCTGAATTGTAATCAATTATTTCCCTAATCAAACCTGTGAGTTCTGTGTGACAATTACAACGAATGATCAAACCCAGTAGAGAATGCTACAGAAGGTACAGTTGGTGTCAGAATTGGTAAGAAGGTTGGAAGGTAAAGGCATGTCTGAGTTCCAGCTCATAGATGCTGCTGATTCGCCTTTTCCCTGCTTGTGAAGTTAGAGGAAGTCTGACGCAGCCCCCATGCCATCGTAACACCTGCACTTTTGTAGATGACATACCTACTCGTGTGTTTGGGACTGACTTGGTCTGATGTCTGCATGTTGCAGTGAAATTAATTAAAGTGTAAATTAGGTTAATGGTGGATAGAGGGATGGCTAGATCAATGATGGATGGAACACAGTAAAATATTCGTTGTAAGATGTCCTGTGAATCATTTGTTGGGTGATAACATTATAACTCTGTCTCAGTGGCCTTTGCTAAATGGGACGTGCAGACAAGATGGCATCTGACTCCACTTTGAAGAGAATTGGTGGGATTGCTTTTTCAGCAATATTCTTTTGCAAAATATTTTTCCCCTGCCTGACCTGCCAATGTGTGTGTTTTGTTTCTTCTCTCTCAAGGTCCCGGGACATCTTGTTGTTACCTGACATCATGTCAACCTGATTTAGGGTGACCTTATCTACAACAGAGTGAAACGTTGTCTGGTCCTGGGTCATCCTCGTAATTGGCAGCATGTTTGTGTCCATGACTGGGACTATTGTTCTAATCCATCCCACTGTGTGTTTCTCATGCCCTCGTGGGCCTGCCATTCATCCAAGTTATCCTCCTCCCGCGATGGATCCCTTCCAATGACAAATCCAAAGCAAGAGATCAGACAACGTTCTGTTGTGATGCATATGTTTTCAGCAAGAGCGTCCCAGGCCTTCCTTTCTAGGGAGTGATATTTAGTGGGAGAGAGTCTTTGTTTCCCCGGATTTCAGTGTTCAGTCTTCTCTGAACTTTGTTCATGATTTATTCTTCTGAAGTTATAGTACTAAACTTTGTTTGTAAAAAAGTTCTGGTATTCTCTATGGACTTTTACATTATTATTTCCCTTATTTGTCATAGGTTGTTATGATGATTGTAAGTAACTTGAACAAACTCTGCTCTGGGAGACTTCCCCAGAGTTGTCAGTGCTGATATGATAATGTCAGATCTGCAGGGAGCTGAGCTGAAAGTGCTCATAATTATAAATCAGGAGTCCAGCTGTCCTTACTCTACCCACACACCAATGGTCATCTCTGTGCCAGTGTTTCTTGCGGCAGAGATCAGCGGGTGAGTATTTCAGAAAAAGAAATAGATGATTTCTTCATCTCCTCCATGATCACAACTGCTCAATTTAGAATCTTCATTCTTAAACAGGGTGCATCATAGCTGATGTCCTTAAAACCAGTTGTGTTTAAGTGCATGTCATGTTGGTTGAAGGGTTACTCCCACTCAGACTGCCTCTCACTCAAAAAGAACTTGGGGAGCTAGGGAGGAGAATCTCACAATTCTGAGCCCCTCGCTGGGAGTTGGAATCCAATGTCAGTTCCCATAGAGGGAAAATTCAGCTGATCTATAACTGACTCACAGCTGTTTGTATGCAGCTCAATGGCCAGATGTGGAACTGAGTCTATCTGTACATTCTGAATTTCAGTGCCAACCCCAAGTTTGAATCAATAAAATACTTCAAACATGCTTCTGAACACTATGTTGTTGTTATGTGCCATGGAGTCGGTTCCAACTCATAGCAACCCTGTATAGGGTTTCCTAGGAAGAGCTGGTGGGCTGGAACAATATATAGTACCCTAGAGGAATGAGGAGTCACTGGGTGGGCAGACCTATAGCAGGGACTTACTTGGCACATTTCCAGAAGCTAAAGGGTGGGTCGGATCATTTGTAAAATGTCACTGAATGTCAATGTTTACGGACATAGGAACGATGTCTTTGTGTATCGTGACCTACACAGGGTCCAACAGTGACACAGATCACAAAGCCAGGCTGTCTCTAGGCTGCTTTTCTGATGCTCTGAAGATATTTATGTTTATATTTATATTTTCAGTCATTCAAAAGGAAACTTTCTTAGGTCAACAAGTGACCCTCACCTAGGAAAAGAAACATTTCTCACAGTCTGGTCCATCTTTCTAATGAGGGGATTGCACTGATGTGCAATCATGTCTAAAAAATGAAATCTACAACATTGCAAAATTGTTGAGATGACGCATGTTTTGTTGTGTATATTTTCACACAACGCTATATATACGTTATTAAGTCTATGCATTATGTTACACTATGCATAATCTATGTTTCAGTCTATGTTGGATCGCCATGGATCAGAACTGACTCTGTCATATAGCAGCAGCAAGTGTATTACCATCCATTGTCTTGTACTTTTCTCTTGTGTATTTCAGCGTGAGCCCCACTCAGTAGTGTATGTGCATTCTCTAGCTTCCCTCAGCTGCTGTCTTGTCCTTTAACACTGACAACGTGTTCACCACCTCATCTCATTCTCTTCATTTTATTAAGTCTCTCTCTGACCCAGTTTCTTTATACGTATTTTCATCCCGAACATTTTTTATGGATAAAACATAACCAGAAATGACAAGTCACCGAGGCTTCCATATTGAATACCAATATGCTATGAATCATTACCCACAAGTATTTTTACATGAATCTTTCATTTCACAAAAAGAATATGTTCACTGGAATGCTTTCTTTACCATTATTTGGTGTATTTTGATCTTTATCATCTCATTTTGACTTATTCTATCTCATCTCTACCTCTAGATTGTCAGTTTATCTCCAGTTTATGCTCTTTCTTTCTTTTAAATAATATTTTATTGTGCTTTTGGTAAAAGTTTACACAGAAAATCAGTTCCCCATTTAACAGTTACTAGGATAAGCACTGCGTTATTAACCGCAAGGTTGGCAGTTCAAACCCACCAGCTGCTCCTCAGAAATCCTATACAGGGTCACTATGAGTAGAACTGACTCGATGGCACTTAACCACAACAGCCCAACTTCTTCATAGCACTGCTTTCGGTTTACAGTGTGCTAGCCTTCTCATTCAGTCCCTTCTGCAGGTTCTGCTCTCAGTACTCTGCTTTCCCAGTGTTCCTGCCTTTCACCTTTGCTTTAGAGTAACTGCTGGACCTTAAGTCTCATATAGATGATTTTTAAAAAAGATGGAGTCCTGGTGTGGTGCTATAGGATAAGCACAAAGTTGGTGGTTCAAACCCATCAGCTGCTTCTTGGAAACCCTATACAGGGCTGCTATGAGTTGGAACTGACTCAGCGGCACTTAACAACACAACATTCACTGGTAATAGTCTTTATGTGTCAATCTGGTTTTTAAGCTAAAAGGTGACGTCATGGGGTAGTTTTGGTGCAGGGCTTATGGAGTATCTTGGTGGTGGTGGTGTGCTATGGAGTCGGTTCCCACTCATGGTGACCCTGCATAAGGCTTTCAAGGCTGTAAATCTTTGCAGGAGCAGAAAGCCTCATCTTTCTCCCTTGGAACAGCTGGTAGTTTCGAACTGCTGACTATGAGATTAGCAGCCCTTTTCGTAACCACTGTGCTACCAGAGCTCCTTACTTTAGGGCGATAGTATCAGGAAATGTGCTCACTGTTTCTTAATGAGAGCATCCTTACTCTTTACAGGTCCTGGTTTCTGCTTACACCCCACTCACTGCCCAACTCTCCTCATAGGAGATCCCCAGTGTCCTGAGTATATTTGGTGACTGAGCAGGAAACACACAGAAACATCATCAACCTCAGGTTACGTTTATTGCTTATTTATGGTGCCTTGAGTACATGGAAAAGACAGTTAAAATATGCAATATTTGTACGTGTTTGAATACAATAGGACACAATGGGTCTCTAGTATGCCCCCACCCCCCCCACCCCCACCCCACCTACCAGCACCCAAAACATCATTATGAGCTTTATAATTATAGTGATTGTTGATAGTCTATCTGAAAACAAAGTTTTTAATCCTCTCCTTCTATTGTGTTTTAACTTATCAAACCCCAAAGTCCACTTGGAATATCCAACACTTCTTTCTGTTTCAATATGAATGATTAGTTTCTTCTATACATACCATCTGGATAGAATATAGCTGCTTACATTCAAAGTTATGAGTAGACAGTGTCTGTGTAAGAATTTCATGGATATTTGTTATATTTTCTGGTCTCTGTAAGCATTATCGGCCTTGTTGTTGTCGTTAGGTACCATTGAGTCGGTACCACCTCATAGCGACCGTATGCACAATAGAACGAAACACTGCCTGGTCCTGGGACAACCTCACAATTGTTGCTATGTTTGAGCCCATTGATGCTCCCAATCTATCTATCTGTGCCAATCTATCTCGCTGGGGGTCTTCCTCTTTTTCTCCAACCCTCTACTTTACCAAACATGATGTCCCTCTCCAGTGACTGGTCCCTCCTGATAAGATGTCCAAAGTATGAGAGATGAAGTACAGCACTCTGGCTGTACTTTTTCCAGTACAGATCTGTTGGCTCTTTTGGCAGCCCAGGACACTTTTACTATTCTGCTCCAACACCATAGCTCAAATGTATCAATTCTTCTACGGTCTTCCTTATTCAGTGTCCAGCTTTCACATGCATATGAGGCTATTGAAAATACCATGGCTTATGTCAAGTGAATCTCCATCCTCAAACTGACAACTTCACGCTTCAACACTCTAAAGTGGTCTTGTGCAGTGAATTTGCTTAATGCAATGTATCATTTGATTTCTTGACTGCTGCTTCCATGAGTGTTGATGGTTGATGCGAGCAAAATGAAGTCTTTGACAACTTCAGTCTTTTCTCCATTGCTATGGATGTTATTTATTGGCTCAGTAGTGAGGATTTTTGTTTTCTTTACATTGAGATGTAACCCATACCTAAGGCTGTGGTCTTTGATCTTCATCAGTAAGTATCTTAAGTCCTCTTCACTTTCAGCAAACAAGGTTGTATCATCTGCATATATCAGGTTATTAATGAGTGTTCCTCCAATCCTGATGCCATGTTTTTCTTGATGTAATCCATCTTCTCGGATTACTTGCTCAGCATACAGATTGAGTAAGTATGGTGAAAAAATATAACCCTGGCACACACCTTTCCTAACTTTAAATTATTTGGCTGTCCCTTGTTCTGTTTGAGCAACTGCCTCTTGGTCCATGTACAGGTTCCTCGTGAGCACAATTAAGTGTTCTGGAATACTCATACTTCACAATGTTGTCCATAGTTTGTCATGATTCACACAGTCAAAAGTCTTTGCATAGTCAATAAAGCACAGGTAAACATCTGTCTGGTATTCTCTGCTTTCAGCCAAGATCCATCTGACATGAGCAATGAAATCCCTCGTTCCACATCTTCTTCTGATTCCAGTTTGAACCTCTGGACGTTTCTGTCAATGTATTGTTGCAGCTGTTATTACCTTTAGTAAAACTTGACTCCCATGGGATATCAATAATATTGTCTGATGATTTTCGTATTCCATTAGGTCACCTCTCTTTGGAATGGGCACATATACAGATCTCTTCCAATCAGTTGGCCAGGCAGAGTTGTCTTCTAAATATCTTGGCATAGATGAGTGAGTGACTCCAATGACTCATCAGTTTGTTGAAGGATTTCAATTTGTATTCCATCTAACCTGGGTGCCTTGTTCTTTGCCAATGCCTTCAATGCACCTTGGAGTTCTTCCTTCAAGATCACTGTCTCTTGATCATATGCTACCTCTTGAAATGGTTGAACATGGATCATTTCTTTTTGGTACACTAACTCTGTGTATTCCTTCTATCTTCTTCTGATGTTTTCTGCATCTTTCAATATTTTGCCCATAGAATCCTTCAATATTGCAAGTTGAAGTTTAAATTTTTTCTTTGGTTCCCTCAGCTTACGAAATGCTGAGCATGTTCTTTTCTTTGGTTTCCCTAACTCCAGGCCTTCACACATTTCACTATAATATTTGACTTTGTCTTCTAGATCCAACCTTTGACATTTTCTGCTTAGCTTTTGTACTTCCTCAGTTTTTTCATTTGCTTTAACATATCTACACTGGAGAGCAAGTTTCAGAGTCTCTTCTGACATTAATTTTGATCGTTTCCTTCTTTCTAATCTGCTTAATGACCTTTTACTTTCTTCTTGTATGATGTTCTTGATGTCATCCCACAACTCTTCTGGTCTTCGGTCTTTAGTGTCTAATGCATCAAATCTGTTCTTCAGATGGTCTCTAAATTCAGGTGGAATATATTCAAGATCATATTTTGTCTCTCATGGACTTGTTTTAATTTTCTTCAGTTTCAGCCTGAATTTGCATATGAGAAATTGATGTGATGGTCTGTTCCATAATCTGCCAGTAGTCTTGTTTTGACTGATGATATGGAACTTTTTCATCGTCTCGTTCCTCAGATGTAGTCAGTTTGATTTCTATGCATTCCATGTGGTGAAGTCCATGTGTATAATTGTCTTTTATGTTGTTTTAAAAAGGTATTTGCAATGAACAAGTCATTGGTTTTGCAAAATTCTATCACATAATTTCCAGCATCATTTCTATCACCAAGGCTATATTTTCCAACTACTGGTCCTTCCTCTTTGTTTTGAACCTCTGCATAGCAATCACCAGTAATTATCAATACATCTTGATTGTATGTTTGATCAATTTTACATTGAAGACATTAGTAGCATTTTTCAATTTCATCATCACTGACTTTAGTGTTTGGTGTGCAAATTTGAATAATAGTGGTATTAACTGATCTTCCTTGTAGGAGTATTGATATTATCCTATCACAGACAACGCTGTCCTTTCCTTCAAGACAGATCTTGATATGTTCTTTTTGATGATGAATGCGACGCCATTCCTTGTCAATTTGTCATTCCTGGCACAGTAAACCATGTGATTGTCAGATTCAAAATGGCCAATACCAGTCCATTTCAGCTCACTAATGCTTAGGATAGCAATGCTTATTTGTTCCATTTCATTTTTTACAATATCCAATTCTCCTAGATTCATATTTGATACATTATTAATGGATATTTACAACAGTTTCTGTTCATTTTGAATTGTGCCCCATCAGCAAATGACAGTCCCAATAGCTTTACTCCATTTGCGTCATCACAGTCAACTCTACTTTGAGGAGGCAGCTCTTCCCAAGTTGCATTTTGAGTGTCTTCCAACCTGAGGGGCTCATCGTCTGGCACTATATCTGACAGTAATCTGGTGTTCTTCATCATGTTTCAGTATTCGGTAATCTATCTGGTGCTGACAGTGTTTCTCTGCCACTCATAGATTTTCAGTGACTAAATATTTGGAAGTAGTCCGTCTCTCCTTCTTCCTAGTCTGTCTTCATCTGGAAGCTCATCTGAAACCTGTCCACTGTGGGTGACCCTGCTGGTACTTAAAATACCCATGGTATAGCTTCCAGAATCACAGCAATGCACAGCTACCACAGTGTGACAAACTGACAGATGATTGGTGGGGAGCTTGTTAGGTGCCATCAAGTTGGTTCCAACTCATAGTGCCCCTCTGCACTGCCTGTTCCCACACCATTCTTATGATGGTCGTGCTCGAGCTCAGTGTTGCTACGACTGTGTTAATTCATCTTGTTGGGAGGTCTTTCTCTTCTTCGCTGACCCTCCACTGTACCAAGCATAACCATCCTTCTCCAGAAACTGGCCCCTCCTGACAACATGTCCAAAGAATGTGAGAATAACTCTTCTAAGGAATATCCTGACTTCTTCTAAGACAGAATTTTTTTGTTTGTTTGTTTTTCTGGCAGTCCATGGTACTTTCAATATTCTTTGCCAATACCATAATTCAAATGCATTGTTTCTTCATAAAGGACCTTACATATATGTAATTACTCTTCCCACTTTGCTCACAGATGGGCTTTAAGATGATGCTTCTTCCATGCCATTTTGGAAGAAGTAAAGAACATTATGAGACATATCATATGTAGACTTAAGACCACCACAATATTTTCAGCATTTCAATTATTTTGATAGCTTTTGTAATTTTCTTATTGTTTTCAATTATTTGTCCCATTTGCTTGACCTCATTCAATATTGTTTCAGCTTTCCCACTAACAGTTTTTCTTTTTTTACATTTTTATTGTGAATTATGTAGGTTTATATGGGAGAACATCAGTTTTACATTCATCCTATCATATTTATTTCATTGCAATGATTAAAATTCCTTCCATGCATCATCAAATAACCAAAGGGTTCACCCCACAGGCCTGCCCCCGGCCGTCAGCACGCAGCCCTTCTCCCTCCCTGAGTCCAGTGTCCTCATCCCCACTAACATTTGTGTATTACCTTCCAGTATACTTTGGAAGTATCTGAGTCTAAATTTTTCTGAATTCCAGGGAGGTTAGTCAGATGATTCAGAATACATTTGCCTTTAAGAAAGTCTCTTTAAGAAAGTCAAAAGCAAACCAGCATGGTTTAAGTCGTAAGGACTTTTATTAACCTATTAGCACTCCCGGAGTTCCAAGAAAAGTAATGTCACTTTCTAATTTCTTCATGAAGCACAAGTCTTTTCATTCTTGCAGTCCCTAATCTTCAGGACGGTGGCTCTCATGCTGACTGCCTCACAGACAAGTCACATCTCCAGCAAGCTTGCCTTCACAAGAACACAAAGCAAGGAGAGAGGGGCAGGGTCGAAAGCCCCATGATCTCCCTACCTTTCTCTTTTATCAGAGATAAGATTCTTTAACTGGAATGTCTCTAAGACACACTCCTTTATCCTGTGAGCCATGATGGGACCCTCTACTCACTCCTAAACCACACATGGCAGACGACGTGGTCACTCTGGCTGCTCAAGAGAAACCAGAATTTATGTTAGGTTTTGAGCCTACAGAGTCACTTTGTGTCTGAGAAGGGGTCCTGATAGTGTAGCGTACTGGATTACGAGTTGAGCTGCTAACTATAAGATGAGCAGTTCGAATCCTCTTTGGGAGAAAGTTAAGGCTTTCTGCTCCCATGAAGATTTTCTGCCTCAGAAACCCTGTACAGGGTCACTATGAACAACTCCACCGCACTCAACCTACCAGCCAATCATGAGTCAGAATCAAATCAATGGCAGTTGATTGGTTTTTGTTCTTTATAAGGAAAACAGTAGATACTTCTGTTGGCAAATAACTTTGTCCTCTACCGAAGGAGATGAGAGGTGATGAGCACTTGGGGAAGATTTGTGATAAGTAAGTTTACCTGCAGTGGGTTATGTCAAATGGGACTGCAGTAGGAACTTGCTGTCTACATTTGCCAACCTCCCCCTTCCCCTGGAGGTATTCTTGCTGGAATTTTTAACATGTTGCTGTAAAACAAATTAGCATGGTGAGCTAATATGAAAATACCTCTTAGAGAGGGAGGGCTCAGGTAGAAAACCAATGTTTGTGCTCATTATGTGAGTGAAAATATGGTAAACCCAAAAGCATAGTTAGAAGTTGGCTTCATATATAACCGACTCAACTTTTCTAGGTTTTAATCAAATAATATTCTTACTTTTCGAGTCTTTTTTTAATTCCAGGTTTCTCAGACTCTGGATAAAATATTAGCGCTAAAACCAGCAGCTCAATGATTCCCAGTGACTTGGCATTTGGAATCATCTTCCTCCTCCAGACTGGCACTGGGTCCCTGGGGAATTCTTCACTCTTATGTTTCCATTTGTACTTGTTCATTGCTGGACACAAACTAAAGCCCATGGACCTCATTCTCAACCACCTGTGCTCAGCTAACACCTTGGTTCTTCTCTCTAAGGGGGTCCCTCAGGCCATGACAGCTCTGGGGTTGAAAGATCCCCTTGAGGACTTGGGGTGTAAACTCCTCTTATACCTTCACCGAGTGGCCCGGGGGATCTCCCTCTGTACCATCTGCCTTCTGAGCGGCTTCCAGGCCATCACGGTCAACTGCAATGCACCCAGGTTAACAGGGCTCAGAATGAGAGCCTCAGAGTATATTGTCTCTTCCTGTCCCCTTTGCTGGCTTTTCAATCTTTTGTTACACATTGTCACTCCCTTAAGGGTGACTGGGTCCAAGCATGGCAGAAATATCACTGTGAAAAGAGCATTTGGATACTGCTCTAGCACATATCAGCAATCAGCTGGAATCTTGTACTATGTCCTTCTGATTGCTTTCACTGATTTTATGTTTCTGGGACTCATGATCTGGGCCAGCGGCTCTATGGTGTTTATTTTATACAGACACAGACAAAGAGTCCAACACATTCAGAACAAGTGCCTCTCCCATCAAACGGCCCCTGGTACCAGAGCCACTCACACGATTCTGCTGCTAGTTAGCATCTTTGTCTTCTTTTACTGCCTCTCTTCTATCTTGGCATTTTACATGGCTCTGTATGAAATGACAAACGTGGGACTGTTTAAACTCACCACGCTTGTAACTGCGTGTTTTCCCACCTTCAGCTCCTTTGTGCTGATCAGTAGGGATGTCAGTATCTGGTTTGCTTGGAGGAAGAGAGAAAAATAGTTCCTAAACAAGAGTTAGAATTATAAACACCGTCATCTGTGGACATATTTTTAAAATTAACTTTATATTTTATGCATCTAGACTCTACTGTTGTTAAGTGCCATCGAGTCTGTTCTGACCCATAGTGACCCTGAACAGGGTTTCCGAGGCTGTAATTCCTTACAGGAGCAGAAAGCCTCATCTTTCTCCAGCAGAGAAGCTGTTAGTTTCGAACTGCTGACGTTGCAGTTCACAGGCTGATTTGTAACCACTACGCTACCAGAGCTCCTTAGACTCTATACTAGGTATCCAGTATACAGCTGTGGGTGAGATCATACTGGAGCATTATCATAAGTTTGCTGGTCTATCGGTCTCATGGCTTTGATTGTGTCCCCCTCTATGTGTCAGCTTGGCTGGGCTCTGATTCTCACTGGCTAGGCATTTATGAAACGATGTAATCTGACACCTAGGTAATGAGGTAATCATCTCCCTGACCCGGTATCAACAACCCCATGATGCGATCTGATGTGATCAGCTCATCAATTGTAAGGGGATTAGTGTTGGATGCAGCACCCTCACACAGATCACAGTCCTAATCCAAGGTAAGGGGAGTTTTCCTGGGGTTTGTCCAGCATCACATTTCATTTTTCAAGATAAAAGGAGAGAAAATGGAACTGAGAAGGAGGGACCGCAGTACCACCAAGAAAAGCACTTGAGAACAGAGCATGGCCTTTTGACTTGAGGTCCCTGCACTGACTGAGAACATCTTACACCCAGGGTGAAACAAGAGAGGTATTTGAAAACTCAGAATTTCTAAATCTCAGCATAGCTCCCATGACTTCAGAGGAGATAAAACAGACACAAGCTCTGCAGATGGTGTTTATTGTATCTACTTATGGTCCCCGGGCATTCCTTAAGATAATCAACTTAACCATATACCTCAGGGACCCTGGCAAATGTGACTAATTTGTAGTTTTTATTAGTCTGCCTATGTAAACTGATAATGCAGTTTTGTTTCTCTACCTATGTAAACTGCTTTGCAACTTTGTTGCCCTGGCCTTGTTGTTACCTAGTCTCCCTTTTAGCACTAACCTGCTATTTCTGCTTTTGTACTCCCCGCTTCAGCACATTCTTTTAGGTAAGCCCCTAGACCTCGAGCCAGGATAGTAGCACAAATAAACTGGCAGTCAGCTTCCCACCTGCCAGGATGGCAGACTGGAGGAGAAGCCGTTGTTTCCCTGCAGTCCAGCTATAGCTGTCTGTTGAGCCAATAAACTTTCTCTAAATTGGACATTATAGTGGTCATCATCCTTCTTTGGGACTTGACTGAACCCGTAACATCAGGAAGACTGGCGCCAAGACATGTGGATATGTCCAAGGAATGCTGGAACCCAGATGTTAAACCGAGACAAGAACCTTCCCCCAAAGTCAACAGAGTGAAAAAGAATTCCCTTAGAGCTGGCACCCTTGATGCAGACTCCTAACCTTCTGAACTGTGAGAGGAAAAGTTTCTGTTTGTTAAACTCTTACTCTTGCAGTGTTTCTAATGCTAAAGCAGCACTAGATAAGCAGTAAATAGTCAGTGAACAGATGAAGACACAGGGAGGTGTACAGGGGCCACGGGGACATACACACAACCTGGAACAACAATGTTCTGTGGGTAAACACATAGACAGACACATGTTAAATGGGTATAGGAGGAAGAATGGTGGTGGTGATGTGCCATGGAGTCAGTTCCGACTCAGAGCCACCCTACACGGGGTTTCCAAAGCTGTAAATCTTTACAGGAGCAGAATACCTCATCTTTCTTCTGTGGAACAGCTGCTAGTTTCGAACTGCTGACCCTCAGGTTTGCAATTCAATTTGTAACAACTACACTACCAGAGTGTTTTCTCTCTCTCTCTCTCTCTCTATATATATATATATAGATATATAGATAGATAGATAGATAGACAGATAAATAGATAGATATAGATATATCCCCCAGATATATAAGAGTTTGGAAGAGGATATTGGTATATTGGTACATGAGCATTTACCTTTCCTGCAAATGTAACTATGAATGTGGTGGAACATACAGTGGGCACAATGATGAGCACTTCTTAGATATGATCCAACATCTTAAGGCAATGAGTAGCTGGGTTTAGGGGCTCAGGACCATAGTCTCAGGGGACACCATGGCCAATTGGCATAATATAGTCTACAAAGACAATGTTCTACAATCTCCTTTGGTTGAGTGGTGGTGGTGGTGATGTGCTGTGGAGTCGGTTCCGACTCATAGTGAGCCTGTACAGGGTTTCTGAGGCTATAAATCTTTACATGAGCAGAAAAACCTCATCTTTCTCCCGTGGAACAGCTGGTAGTTTCAAACTGTTGACCTTGCAGTTCACAGCCCGATTGGTAAGCACTACGCTACTTTGGTAAGTAGCGTCTGGCATATTCAAAGCTCGTGAGCAGCCATCTAAGGTGCAGCTATTGGTCTCTCCATGCGCAGAAGAAAGAAGAGGGATGAAAATTGAAGATGCTTGGAATCAATGAGCCCAATGGACTCATGGAACATGTGAACATCAGTGTCCATGACTCTGAGACCAGAAGAACCAGATGGTACCCAGCTAGCACTGCCAACTGCTCTTAAATGGATCACATTAGAAGGTCCTGGATAGAATGGCAGAATATTTAGAACAAAACTCAAAATTATAAAAAAAAAAAAAAAAAGACCGTGCTTGGTGGTGAGAGAGACTGGAGGAAGCTGAGACTAGGGCCTTCAACTACCCTTCAGGTCTGGGAAGGACCTCACCCTTATGGCCCAATTTTCAGCCAAACAATAGGTAGCTGTATAGGGGAAACAACAACACTGGTAAGGTAGGTTCACTGTGAATGAGGAAAGGGTCAGGTGATTAATATAAACAAGGCAGCGTGTACCTGAGGACAGAGCGGAAAAGGGCTGGGAAGGTGGGTGGGATGGAGATAGGAGCCACAGGGAAGAAGCAGGCTCACTGTTGTTACAAGGAAGGGATTGCAATCGTTGAAATGAAACCAAGTGTAGTATTTGTTGAATGCAAAACTGATGCTCTTCACTGTAAACTTTCAATTCACAATAAAATAAATTTTTTTTTTAACTGAAAATAATTATTTCAAAAGGAGTTTAATGTAATTGTTATAAAGTTGTATTTAAATTAAGTCTAGGTTTCTAAGCCACCAGTCTTCTGTCCGTTTGTCATATTGTGGTGGTTTGTGTGTCGCTGGGAGCCACACGTATCCTGAATCCCAGCAGGGTCACCATGACACACAGGCCTCAGCAGACTAAGACCGAATAGGAAGGAAGAGAGGCAGACCACTTCTGAAGAGTCAGCCACTGAAAACCTGATGACTAGAAGTGGGACATTGTCAGACATAGTGCCAGAAGATGAGCCCCTCAGATGGGAAGGCACTTAAAATATGACTGGAGATATAGAAGTATTTAAAGTAAAACAAACCTACAAGACTGAAAATAGGGAACTCGAGGTATCAGTTTATAATGACGTCAACTACAAAGCAAAAAGAGGGAATAGTGTAGATAAAGGAATTCCAAATGGCTAAGAAGTCAAGTAGATTTTGAGATAAAAGACTTTTTAAATGTGGAAAAAAAATTAATAGATTATGGGGTATCCTCAAAGAAAATTAATACGTCAAAATAAAAAAGAGGAAAATCATAAAGGTTTTGTAAACATCAAAACAACAGCAATGGAAAAAATGAGATGAAAACGTACAAACGTGCCAGGTTTGGCACAAGTTCAATGACCACACCTCATAGCTACCTTTTGTCCTTTCCTGTTCTTGACACTTTGCCCACTTGTGATTTCCGGCCCCTGGCCACACCTACCTTCTGGCCCCCATGCATCTCTGGCTCCTATCCACTGCAGTGTTCCCCAACTTTGGACCACACACAGTGTGTCATGAGGTGTGTACAGCCATTAAAAAATTGTTGAACATTTGCTGTGTGCATCAAGTCCATTCAAACTCACAGTGACCCTGCATGGGGTTTGTGAGAGTGACTGGTAGGTTTGAACTTCCAACCTTGCAGTTAACAGCCTGAATACAACTTTATGCACCCATCACCAGCAGACAAGGTCCCGCTGAAGGCTGTTGGTCCAGGAGTGAGTTGGAGACCCTCCTTCTCCTCTCTGTTCTTCAGCCCACCCTATATCTTTCATCTGGGGAAGTCTCTCATTCTGTAATCTTTAGAAGCCCATGACTACAAAATCACTCCTTCTTCAAGCTGGTCCCAGCTTCGTTGTCCTGAGAACAATTCTTTGAACTCATTCCTTGGTGTTTGGGGTACATTTGTGATAGGAATCCCACCTCCACTGAGATAAAGGTACATTTCATCAGCACCTCTTTGCTCTCAGGTTGTTGGCGTGCAGTGGAAGAGGAGAGGAACAGAACGTTTCTGTAGAAGGATTGTCACAGGTCAGGGAAATTCTTTACCTGCAAGTTATCTGTCCACCTGGCAGACTCTCTGGAAGGACATTCTGCACCTGGCTGAGCTCCCTGCTGTGGGCAGCAATCGTGTGGGGGTGAAGTATATGTGAGAAACTTCTGGCCCAGTACAAACATCCACCTGCGAAAAGAGTACTGTGGTCAGAAACTCTTCAAAAGGGACACGAACAAGGCATCATTGGTTAAGAGCTACAGATTCCAAGTAGAACGACTGTTCTTGGTTTGTGGAGAGTTTGGGAAGGACTCCCTAATCACTTTGGGCCTTCTCCAGCACCGGTCCAGACCCAGTGATGAGAAGCCTCCCGGTGGTACCCAGGACAGGGAGAGCTTTCATACTGGAAGGAATCATTACAGGTAAATATGGTAAAGATTTTAGATCCAAACACCCATTTGTTCACCATGAGAGCATCTGTACTAGACAGAAGGTTTGTGAGGGCACAAATGTGGGAATGCTCTCCGCTGCAATTACAGGGCTGTTCAGCGACAGGGAATTTACACTGGAGAAATGCCATATGAACGGGATAACATGGGAAAGTCTTTACCCAGAATATCAGTCACATTCAGACTATTTGCACTGGCAAAAGGCTATATGACTATAGTGAGTATGGGAAATCATATAGCCAAAGATCTGGTATCACTCAACACCAGAAAATTCATACAGCAAAGCTGTTTGAGTAAGTGTAGAAAAATCATTTTGTCAAAGCTCCAGCTTAATTCAACACCAGAGCATTCACACTGGAGAAAAGCCTTAAGAGGTACAATGAATGTGGAAAATCCTTTAGCTAACTAGGCACTCTTACTCAACACCAGAGTTCACTGAATGTGAGAAATCCCTTAGGCAAAGCTCTAACCTCATGCAGAATTCAAACTGGAGAAAAGGCTTATGAGTGAGTGTGGGAAATTCTTTACTTGCAAGTAGGATCTCATTCAACACCGAAGAGTCCACACTGGAGACAGGCCCTATGAGTGCAGTGAATGTGAGAAATCCTTTTGCCAAAGGATAGGAGCAAAACCATACACGTGTGGAAAATGTGGGAAATTCTTCAGTCAAAACTCTGACCTAATTGAACACTAAAGAGTCCATATTGGAAAAAGGCCTTATGAATATGGGGGGTCCTTTTTCTAGAAATACGGTGTCATTCTCCACCAGAGAATTCACACTGATGAAAGGTCTTAGATGTGTAGAGACTGCGCTGTTTCCTTCTGTTGACAGGAGGGAGCCGTGTGCCTGAAATTCACCCTCATGTAGCGTAGTGGTTACGAATCGGGCTGTGAACCGTAAGGTCAGCAGTTCGAAACTACCAGCGGTTCCGCGGGAGAAAGATGAGGCGTTCTGCTCCCGTAAAGATTAACAGCCTCGGAAACCCTGTACAGGGTCGCTATGAGTCGGAACCGACTCCACGGCACATGACAACAACAACAACATCTGAACATACACAATGGTAGAGTCCCCATCATTTCAGGTATGAGGCCCGTATGGAGCTAGGTTGTACTTCCTAACGTGCCTAGGATACTTGCCAGGTTGTCATCCCTGCCAACTTCTGTTATAAGCCCTTGCACATCTGCTACATGGCACATCCCAACAGGGAGACAGACTTCTGTGCCCACCTATTCACTGGAGCAACTCTGGAGTAGCCTGAGCCTCCTCTCTGACAAATTAGGACATGAACCTGACATCATTATGACCATGAGAAGGAGATCTGAATTCCGCTGCTGACCTGCAGAGGATGATCCTTTTTTAAGGTCATTGTTAATGATGCATGTGAACTTTCCCAGCCTCCATGTTACCAGCTCAGAAACTGCTCTGTGTGTGTGTAATCAAAGTCTTTGTGTTTAAGCACTTTGAGGGATTAAAAAGCAGAATTGTGTTCTGCAGGCATGAATATTCTAAACTTTGCCTATTCACAGGAACAGTATGGTGTCAAAGGGTTCTCTCCAAGTTTGGCCTGCGTTACACAGCTGCCCAAGGCACCCCGGGAAAGACTGCAGGACTTTGTAGACCTAAATTGTATCCAGGGTGCATGATTGTTATCAGGATTAGAACTAACTTGTAGTGGTTGTGTTACCTACCAAACACTGAATTGGTTGCCTGGTGTTAACAGTTTCTGGTGACCACAAAGGGATGTAAATTTTAGGTGTGCCCAGATCTGCCGCCTGTGGCTGGGGTTGGAAACCACACCTCTCATGCATTGGCACGATACAGGTGAACTTTCAGACCCAAGGCGGTCAAGATGAACCCCAGACTCCACGGTGAGATGCCAGTGAGGAGCTTGAACAGCAGAAAGGTAAATGTCCTCAGGAGAGTGAGTACTTGGCTTCCTGTGTGGAGGGTAAGGGCCCACTGGTCTGAACTGAGACCAAAGCATAACCCGTGAAACTAGACATGTGAATTAACTAATATGGGGTAGTATTTAATTAAAGAAGGTAATCCACCACGGGTCAACATAATCCAAAATGTAGGTTTCTCTATAAAAAGGGTAATCAGGTCGTGGATCTGGTCATTCTTAGTCCGTGACAGTCAGTTTTGAACATGCATCTGTCTCTAGGTTTTAGTTACCATGGAAAAGAATTTAAGTGTTCTGGATTGCAGTTCCTTGGGGCGCATTTTAAAGAATTGTTGTAAAAGTCCTTTGAGAGAAACTTAGTAAACACCTAGAGGCAGACACAATCTGGGGAACCCCCACTAGCTTTGTGCACAAGCTTAGTAAATGCTATTCCTGCTAGTCAGGGTGTCTTTATTGGCTTCCACCAAACTGGGCAATGTGTTTGGCAGATAATAGCAGTAGGTGTTGGATAACTTCTGGTAGTTCTGAGAACATTATTATTTTTTCCTTTGTTCAACATTAATATCAAACAATACTCAGAAGTGTTGAGGGGATTTTATTCCCCTATAAAGGAGCTTTGTGTGCTATAGTAAAATGAGTTCATGTGACCTTTTGCCTTGGTTCTATGGAAAACCAGCTTGAGGAGTTCCTTTGGCCTAGCTTTTTATTGTACCCCATAGGGCTTATTACATTTCTCCAGGTTGACTGACATTTTCTCAAGAAGCTTGGGGTTTACACTCTTTATCCCTGGGCTACAGCATAAAGGGGTAGATCAAAACATACTGCTATCAGAGTTCCAGTTCGTTACATGCATGGGATTATACTAAACAAAATGGGTTTAAACATGTCTCTGTGATCAGTGGTTGGCTACAGACAAAAGCCTTCAGTAATACACTAGTCTTAGTCTCGTTGTTGTTGTTAAGTGCCGTCGAGTCGGTTCTAATTCATAGCAACCCTGCATAGGGATTATGAGGAGCAGCTGGTCTGCTGACCTTACAGTTCAAACCAATCTTGCGGCTCAGTACTTTAAGGTCCAATCAGAACAGTGACTTCTGATAGGTCTTCTAGGCTGGTTAAATTCAAGGCCAAGGTCAGTTCAGAAGGTCATGACAATAGGTTTTTTATTCCAGAGGGATAATTGTGGTAGATTTTCGTGGACACAGGACAGTTGCTGGAGCTTATTATGAACTTTTAAGAAAATGGAAAACCACATCAGTGAGGTTAATAAAGTTGCACTGAGGATTCTTTTCCCATCACAACTTTGCATGCACCTGCTCACGCACGCTTCAAGGGTAGTGAGAATTGTCCTTTACGGATCTCTAGGAAACCTTAGCCCATCCACCCTACAGTCCTGATTTTGCCTCTTCAGATTTCTTGTTCCTCAAACTCAAAGACCATCAAAGCAATATGATTTGAGTTCCCCGAGGATGTCAGAACTGCTATGTTTTGTTTTGTTTTTAAGGTTTTTATTGTGGATTGAGTGAAAGTTTTCAGGGCACATCATCGGTTTCACATTCAAACATTCATCAATGTTTCATTACATTGATTATAATCCCCTCCACATACCATCAGTTAACAGAGTTTCTCTCTATCCTCTTTAGCTTTTTTTGTGTGTGTGTGTGGGGGAAACTTTGCCTTTTTGGAATTTACAGTCTTGGCTTTTAGGGAAGATTTTTACATTTATCTGTGGGTATCCAGGGCTCACGTATGGAATTACTAACCAGCATATGTGAATAATCAGATAAGGGACATTTTGCTATGTCTGCTAGGTGGCTAAAGTCTGATCCTCAGAGAGAACTGCTATTTTGATGTGGTGTATACTGAAGAGCACAGAATTCTCTGGGTATGTGTTGCTGTTTATGCTGTTAAGTTGGTTCTGACTCATATTGACCCTGTGTGGTGTTTCCCAGGAACAGCTGTCAAGTTTGAACTGCCAACCTTGCAGTTCAAACTGAAGTGTATAGACATAGATGGAGGTTATGTTGAGAAACAACAGCTTCACATTTTGATAGTTTTCGTTAATAAAGGTTTCTATGATTTTGTAGCAATACCTTTTTACTTACCTTCATGTATGTGTCTTCTCTATTTAGACACAACACTAAACATTTTGGGAAGAGAACTTTTATTCAAATGGAATTGTTAAGTAAAAATTTCAGAAGTAGGAGAGATGCTATTAAACCCACCTTAAATTAATAAACACTTAGATTTTAAATAGAAAATGTGGTAATAAAGAGGCTCACTGTTAAGTGTAAGCACTTAGTTTACAATCACAGGAAAATCCTCCTCGTATTTTTCCCCACCTTTGTCTTCTGGGCCTCCACACCTGCTGACTTCAGCCAGGCCCTATCAGCAGAACTAATTAAAATACAAATAGATACATACTTTTAAGCTTCTCCAAAAATTTCATAGTACTCTTTAAAAACAGCAGTCAGGGAAGGATTTAATCCAATAACCCAAGACTTCCTAACTAAAAACTTAATAATCCCTTGCACTAGTCCCTGCAAGGCTGCAGTTTTCCCTGTTAAGAATCCTAATGACTAGGACTGGAGATTTGTACAGGACCTATATGCCATTAACGTTATAATAATTCCTAGATTCCCTGTAGTCCCAGGCCTCACTTGCTTCTTTCTAACATGTCCCCTGAGACCATTCATTTCAGAATGCTTGACCTTTGTAGTGCTTCTTCCAACCCAAATTTACTCAGGCAGCCATAAATTGCTGTTGTTGTTAAGTGCCACCAAGTCGGTTCCAAATCATAGGGACCCTGTGTAGGGTTTCCAAGGAGCAGCTGGTGAGCTTGAACCGCCGACCTTGTGGTTCAAACTGACTTTGCAGTCCAGTGCATTAACCCACAGCACCACCCCAGGACTCCTTTCAAGTGTGAAAACCAAACAATTCACCTTGACTGTAATGCTACAAAGGTTTACTGAGTCTCTTCCCAATTTCCCCAAAATTTTACGTACTGATTTGTAACCTTTATAAGTTTACCTAAGAGTCCATGTTATTACATACAAGGACAACTAACCAGTCTGTTCTAAGTCACAACAGGCATGTCTTCCAGATAGTATTCTGTTACTACAACATTTTATTGCAGGGGTGCATAAGGCCTCCAGAGAAAAATCATAGTTAGCCCAACCTTCTGTTAAGTATTTAGGATACATAACTTTAACAAAAGCAATTACCACCGAATCCAAAAGGAAAGACACTATCTTACTCTATTCCCACTATGAAAAATGCTAGAGGATTTAGCAAATAATCCAAGAAGCTGCTTATATGAAGAATGTGGCATCAGGATTGAAGGAGGACTCACTAACAACCTGTGATATGCAGATGATGCAACCTTGCTTGCTGAAAAGCAGAGGACTTAAAATACTTACTGACTGATGAAGATCCAAGACCACAGCCTGCAGTATGGGTTGCACCTCAATGTAAAGAAAACAAAAATCCTCACCACTGGATCAATAAATAACATCATGATAAATGGAGAAAAGGTTGAATTTGTCAAAGACTTCATTTTACTTGGACCCACCATCCACACTCATGGAAGCAGCAGTCAAGAAATCAAACCATGTACTGCATTCGGCAAATCAGCTGCATAAGACCTCTTTAAAGTGTTCAAGAGCAAAGAGGGGTGAGACCATGGAGAAGGACATCACACTTGATACAGTGAAGGGTTAATAAAAAAGGAAGACCCCCTAATGAGATGGAGTGACACCATGGCAACAGCAATGGGCTCAAATGTAACAGTGACGGTGAGGCTGGTGCAAGAGCGGACACTGTTTCATTCTGTTGTGCATATGGTTGCTATGAGCTGGAACCAACTTGACGACACCTAACACTGGCTACAACAATGGGCTCAAACTGAGGATGGTGAAACACCAGGCAGTGTTTCATTCTATTGTATTTGAGATTGCTAGGAGTCAACACTGACTCCACAGCACCTGATAAGTTTTTTGCAGAACTTGTACACCACTTTTTTATTGGTTCAGCCCCTTTACTACTATCTAAAAGGGTTAGAACCTGATCTCTTCCATCTTTTATAGTGTGGTCAAAGGGCCATCATTCAACTAAAAGAAGCATTCATTAGTATTTCTGGTCTAGAGTTTCTCAAGTGTAACTCAGATTTTGCATTCTTTGCTCACAAGACCTCTGGGACTGCTCTCGGAGTCCACTCATAAACATGGAGTACAACAGAGATGCCATTAGTTATTTTTTTCATTCTATTGGACCTTGTTACTAGAGGCTTCCCCACTGCCTTAGAGCAGGGGAGCACTTAAGTGACTAAATTAGTTGAGACCACAGTAGATACAGTTTTATGGAAACCTCTGGACATTTATCTTCCTCACACAATGTCGGGCATTCTAAATTCAACATTAACTAAACAGCTTTCCGTTAACAAGCTGACTTGTATGAATTTCTCCTTTTCTACTATTGTTCTACACTGTAATCTCCCCAAATCCAGCCATATTGTTGCACCTACCTAATGATAATGACCATCTACCTCATGATTGCTTAAATCTGACTGAACAACTTTTGTCTGTTAGACAAGATTTACAAGAAACCCTGTTATCAAATCTTGATTGAGTTCTGTTTGTTAATGAGTCATATTTAAAGCCAAAACGTACTAGCCCTCATTACCAAGGAAGATATGTTGTAGCCCTCATTACCAAGGAAGACTGTAGGCCTCACTTCACCCTTTCTGAACTGACTTCAGCTCAACAGCTGAGCTAATTGGCTCCCGGATGGTTGGTAAACGTTTGAAGTTCTTACAAGATTGTTACAGGATAGCCCACAGCCCTCCCTTACTGAGCCACTTGCCCTGAATCTTAGTTTGATTTGTTCCAATACTGTACATCTTTGATCCAATATTCCAAAGAGTAGGTTACACAAGTTAGGTTTCCATGGTTGTGAGGACAAATTACCACCAGCTGGGTGGCTGTAAAAATGGTAAATTCATCTATTGAACAACACAAGTTCACTGTCTTGCATTTATTGTTGTTGTTGTTATGTGCTCTGGAGTCAGTTCTGACTCATAAGGACCTTTACAGAGTTTCCGAGGGAGCAGAAAGCCTCATCTTTCTCCCGCAGAAAAGCTGGTAGTTTCAAACTGTTGACCCTGAGGTTAGCAGCTCGATTCATAACTACTACGTTACCAGAGGTGCTTTTATAGAGGCAAGAAATATAAAATCAAGGTGTCAAGAGAGAATCCTTCCTCGACTTTTCTTGTCTGGTGTTTGCAAGCAATTTTTCATATTTTCTGAGCTGCTGTCAGGATCCTCTCCTTGTCTTTGATTTTGGAAAGTTTGATTGTGTCTTAGTGATTTTCTTTGGGGATCTATCCTGTTTGGGGTCTATTCAACTTCCTGTATGCCTATCTTCTTGTCTTGCATGATGTTAGGGAAGTTTTCTTCCAACAATTCCTTAACAATTTTCTCTATGCTTGTCTCTTCCTGTTCTGGAATTCTGATCACTCGTAAGTTGTTCTTCTAGAACAGGAAGATCCAAGCATAGAGAAAATTGTCAAGGAATCGTTGGAAGAAAATCAATACTAGTATGCTAGAAGAATAATCAGGAAAAAAGAATGAAAAAATCTAACAAAGCCTAAGTTCAGATTTTTTCATTCTTTGTTTTCTGGTTGTTTTTCTAGCATACTAGTATTGAGAGATTTATCTTAAAGCTCACTAATTCGGGCTTCACTTGTTTTGCATCTACTCCTTTGCCCTTTCAATGTAGTGTCCATTTCTGAGATCTTAGTGTTAATCTTCTGGATTTCTAATAGTAGAATTTTAGAATTTTTCAAAATTTGCTTTTGTCTGTTTGTTTTCCTGAACACTTGCAAAGTTTTTATTGTGTTTTCCTTGCTTTCCCTGATCTTTCTATAGATCCATTGAAGACACCTAATTATCTTTTTTCTTTTTTGGATTATCAGCTAGTTCCATTACCTTTTCTTCCTCTGAATTATTTTCCATCTCTGTATCTAGGTCATTTGTTTGAGCCATTCTGTTTCTTTGTGAGAGCTAAAATTGTCTGTTGTCTCTGGGACATGGTGAGGTTGTCATATTTGTAAAAAACAAACCGTTCAGTTGTTGGCTGTGGAGGGGAGAAGTCTCTGGGGGTCCCTTCCATTTAAGGAGCCCCCGGAGTGGTTGTGGAAGGGATGTGATAGCAGAGTTTCTGGCCCTAGATGCGGTTCCTATTGGTCTTGGTATTATCTATGTTCAGGACACTCAATCTGGAAGAGTTCGTGGGGGCCCTTGATGGAGCTGGGGACAGGGTGACTGGTTAAATGCCTGTCTGGTGGCTCTGTGGGTTTTGTAGGTCTGAAGTCGAGCCCACCTGAATCAGGCACCAAAGTAGTGCAGTGGGACCCCACCTCACGCTGGCATGGCTCCAAATCACATGACTCTGAACTCCCAGAGAGCAGGATCTGTGCTGGGGGTGGGTGAGGGTGGAAGCTGACCGCACTTCTGGTCACCAGAGGAGCGTGGGGAAAAAGAAGAAATCACACCTTTTCTGTCGCTCAAGCGAAGCTACTCTGCCAAGCATCCCTCCACTGCCAAAGTTAATCACAAGTTGGTGGAACCACATCGGGCCAGCAGCTCCCAAGTCAGTCTGCCTTTCTTGTCCTCCTTGCTCTGTCTCTCCTCCAGCTCCCTAGCCTTTGCTCTGAAGTTTAGGGTGCCAGAATTGCCATCTATGTCAGTTTCACGTTGCGTCTCTCGTATCTTTGTTGTAGAGGGTCTGTGTAGTGTGTCTGTCTAGTCTGCCATCTTGCTGAAAGTCCCCAAAAACGTTTTAAATAATCAATATCCAGAAGCAAGGGCTCCACTGTTTACAATTCTCAAAGCAATGTAGGTAAACATTTCATCCTTGCCCAGCAAGCAAAGCAGGGTCTATAGAAGCGGGGGTCTCCACTGAGGAGCACAATGGGGCTGAGAGTCGGAAAACATGAAGCTATCAGTGCAGATATGTTCACCAGCAACTGGTTGGGTTTATCAAAGCAAGACATATAAAAGGTAACGAGTGAAGA
Organism: Chrysochloris asiatica; assembly: GCF_000296735.1. Lineage (NCBI taxonomy): Eukaryota > Metazoa > Chordata > Mammalia > Afrosoricida > Chrysochloridae > Chrysochloris > Chrysochloris asiatica. The sequence continues at coordinate 606,645 of NW_006409003.1, read as the reverse complement.
CAGTGAGTAGGTGGAGAAAAACGTGCTCACAAGGATGAGGATGCTGTGGGTGGCTCTGTGAGTTTTGCTGTGAATGTATGTGACATTTTGCTTATGTCTGTGTAAGATTAGTACCATGGATCCACTAGCCCAAACCATAAACCCCAAATACAACACATCAGTGGCAGAAAAGATGACTAAATGCACTATAGATATATGGCTATTATAAAGCAAGCCGTAACAGTATACTAAATCTGTTGTTTCAGTGATGTTTCTGCTTTCTTGATTCCAGGTTTTGTTTGTAACATACATAGGGACACTAATATTTATCAACAAATTAAAGTTCCAGCAGAGGATAATAGAAATTCCAATATATTTGAGGTTTCTGACCTTGAGTTTCACCCACCAGGGATGGTTGGTATTGATTGTGATACCCTGGAAGCCACTCACGAGAGCAGTGGTACCAAGAGACACCCCCCTGGACACTCTGTGAATGTAGAAAATTAGTTTGCACCCAAAGTCATCTGGAAAATATTTCATCCCAAAGGTTTGCAGTGTCTGAGGAATTCCTCTTGAGAGAAGACCCAAACAATTGGCAAGTATCAGGTTCATTATAATAAAATCTATGTTCCTTAACCTCTGTCCAGAGCAGTAAATGCAGACATAATGACAAAAGAGGCAGATATTCCCCAGGATTCCAGCTCCCATCTGAGAGACAAAGACAATTCCCAGTGTTGAGTCCTGCGATGGCATTTGACTATGAGAGTAAGTTCATTCAGGGTCAGTAAATTCTGGCAAAAAACATAAATGGTGTGTTATATGACGGTCATTAAAGTTCATTACTTACCACCAACCTTTCCTTTCGTTCCTACAGAAACTCCTGTTACAAAAGACATTCTTTTTATACTGATATTTTTCTATGCTTGAACTGTCATGTTCAAAATATACATTTAATAATACGTATTACAATTAAATATATGAGGGGGTTTCAAAAAGTTCATGGAAAAGTAGAATAAAAAGATAATGGAGTTTGCCCATGAACTTTCCGAAGCCTCCTGGTATATATTGCTAATATAACCAAAAGGCTGGCATTTCAAACCCACGCAGAGGCGCCTCAGAAGAAAGACCTGGCAATGTGTTTCCAAAAGATGACAGTCACTGTAAACTCTCTGCGGCAGCTCTGCTCTGCACACGCCGTTCGTCAGGGGTCAGAATTAACTTCACGTAGCTGTTTTGGTTGCTGCTATTATATAACAGGTTATATAACATCTTTCCGCACGGTATGTTGGTCAGACGTTCCTTTGATGACAAATCATGTATTCAGTAGGGCAGAAAGCCAACTGAACGAAAAGGCAGATTTCTAAAATACACTGTGGATGGCCAGTTTTCAGAGCAAAATGCAGACAGACTAATTCGCCAAGGCCAAATCATGTAAGAGGAGCTCCAAATTAGGAGGCCGAAGAGCCAGTTCCATTGTAGTCAGGAGCAAGTGGGGACGGATTAATTATCACAGCACCTTCAAAAGTATCATAGCCTCAAACAATGAGCACAGAAACAAAGACCACACAAGAACACAGCCAAATGTCAAAAGTGTTTGTTTTTAAATGAAGTAGTTAGCTTTTTCATGCAAAGAATGACATCAATAATCTAGTAGGATTAATATATTAAAATTACTCTGGGAATTCAATGGCATTCTGTCTGGTAGAAGCAATGAAGACAGGGGGCATAGAGAGAACAGTGAGGGTCACTGAAGTGGCCAGAGGTGAGAAACAAAGAGCTTCCATCAGGGGGTTTCAGTGAAAACAAAGAAACACACTTACTACCTACTTGAGGAAGCATTGAAACACAATGGAAATGTGTGAGGAAGGTAAGTGAAGACACAAGTACAAGAAAATGTAATACTTGCCATATGTTTCAGCAGCAAACAATACAATAATACAATTGACTTGTTTCACAGTATCTTTAGATTTCCATGGAAACAGTGACTAATGGTGACAATAAAATGTATATCACTTGAATGGAAAACCACCAACAGTCTTAAAGCACTAACAGGATGTAAATAATACAGACAGTGTTCCTAAATCGGACTATTGGAAGAAACCCCAGTGTTATTATTTAAATAATAATTAGATCATTAAATGTGGCTTTGGAAAAGTAGAGGGTCAGTGAAAAAGAGCAAGACCCTCAATAAGATGGACCAGCACCCACCAATGGGCTCCAAGAGGAGGACAGCTGTGGGCAGGGTCTTCATTCTGTTGCACATAGGGCTCCTGTGATTCAGAGCTCAGTCAGTGGTACCTGACAACGGGGATTTTTCCCTCCAGTTAGTAAAAATACTAACATTTCAAAATTAAATTTTAGTACTTATATAAGAACAAAATATGTCTGGCATTGAAATCAAGTAGAGAGTTTCTAATGGGAAATTTGTATTATAATTTTGAAGCAATAGGAAGAGCGCGGATGATGTTACCAGGATCGGGATGGTAGCAGAGTGTGGTTTAAGCCAGAGAGTGAGAGCAACTCTGCCGAAAGGGGGAGCATTTAGAGGGTTCTCCAAGAATGACAAAGGGAATTTGGAGCTCTGGACTAAAGACATGGAAACATTGAAAGAAAACTCAGAAATATTCAGAGAAGTTGCAGCAAAGATCTCCACCCACATCATAGGGCCCTTATGCTACAAAAGAAGGGGCTGCAAGCACCCATACATGTAGCAATTTGATGAACGTTCAAAGAATCACCAAGGAATAAGTCATAAAACTCAGTGAGTTATTTAGCAAACCTACCGAGGTTCATTTTGGTTTTTATTTGTTTTGCAAATTAGTAAGGTTGGGCCTTCAATCTTTCTCCGAAGCTTTTCATTAACTAATGCACCACCATACATCTCTCCCTTTCCCTGAATGTAACTCGCATAGATCCTCTGTTCCCACTGTTAACATTAACTTTCCCTCTTCCCTCTCTCTCTCTCTCTCTCTCTCTCTCTCTCTCTCTCACACACACTGAAAGTCATTCAATTCTACTAGTGTTGCTAAAGAGCTCCTGGAAGGCATTAAGAGCTATGGGTGAGAAAAGTACAAGAACACAGGAAGTGAATGACAACAGAGAATGAGATGAGAAAACAGCCCTAAACATTAGAGACTCGTCACAGTTGTAACATTAGAGTCTTCTAACTCAGAGAACAGCATCACCTTTCCCTTTAAGACTGCTTCCCTTTCTCCAAGAAGAACAAACACACGGAATGTATATAGAGAAACAATAACTGCCTCCGTTCTCACATCAGACAGAGCTCAATAAACATTCACATTCCAACGGGCCTCACTCAGATACATCATGTCTACTCATGATATGAAAACTTAGTAAATTTCATCCTATTCCACACCACAAACAGGAGGTCGCCTGCTGACCATGCAGACAGAACTTTAGATTCTCATTATAGAATGCAATCTGATTTAGCTAGACAATCCCATTCCTTCATGCCCAGGATGCACCCCACCAACCAGCATCCATGATGATAACCCCAGCTGAAAGAAGAGAAATAAGAGATTTCATGCCTGGATAGAAGCTGTGTACCACTTCCACACAGCTTTGTAGAAAGTGCAACTTACTTCTTCTGACAGAGACCTTTCCTTGCGCACCACAGGCTGATGGGAAATCACCAAATGCTGTCTTTGGCAGACTGGTGTTTGTAATCATGTGACCAGTGGAGACGGAGTAGTGGGGAGGTAGCAGACCGCTAAGATATAGTCTCTCTGACCTCTTCTACCTCGAGCTGGGATTAGCTAGTCCCCATCTGCCTTTCCATTTCATTAACCATTTGACGTTGACACTGCTTGCTTGGGGAGCTGGAAATAACTCTGAAAACTTTGGTCTCTGCTACCTACCAATTAGCAGAAGCAATTACTAGTGATTACTCAGGCTCGTCCAGGGTGCGGGCAGAAGCAATGGGAGATGAAACACTCCTGTGGTCTGTGGAAGTCGCCAGTCTCCCTCACCAGGTAGGGGACAGAGTACGGTAAGATTGGGGTCATGAAACTGGCCACTGAAGAAATGGCTCTAAGGGGATGATGTGCATCTGAGTGCAGCACTCCACCCTTATTCATGGTGTGGGCAGAGAAGAAATCCTGCAAACACGTAATGGAGGTGGCCTCGGGGGAGCACAGAGCTGATTGTTATGAGGTGGTGGTTAGACATAGCTCCACTCACCGACCTTTTTGACCCTTCTCTAACACTCCACTTCTCTACTGGGTTCATCACTTGTTGCCTTAACCACATAGAACTCAAATCATGCTCTCAGTTATAGGAAGGGACGGGTCAGCGTCAGCAAGAACAACTTGGGATACAGATTAGGCAGCTTTTCAGCCATGTCCACAGGCTAGTTGGGCCTGGCCTCTGCCCTCCTCAGCCAAGTGTTAGAAGTCTGAAACTTGCAGATAAGGGCTCAGCTATCTTGTTCCATGGGCCTGAGAGCCACCCGCAACCTCTGGGGTCCTGTCACTGCTGTCTTTTGCTGCCCCCAGGTCCTAGTTGGGCTTTTCTGACACCTTAGTTTCCAGTCTTATGATTCTGTCTCCTGGGTCTAGGAGGTTCTCAGCACAGAGACCCTGGGTCAAAGGACTCACTTTGCTCCCAGCGCTTGTCGTTGATGGTAGAGATGTCTCTCCTCAACCTATGAGATTGACTCTTTTTAAGTCTGGACCATTGCACTTGGCAGCCATGAAGCTGCTGGCCATGGTAACCGTGGTCCTAAAGAAATCGGGGAGGTAGAACCCCCATTGACAGTAGGTGAGGAAAAGGGAGGTGGAGGGGCAAATCGCAGACTTAGCTCTTTATTAGACGTCCTTGAGTGGTGCAAGAAGCTAACCCTATGCTGCTAACTGAATGAGTCCAACCTGATGTGCCTCAAAAGAAAGACCTAACGATCTACTACCCCCAAACCCAGACGTTGAAAACTTTATGGTCCTCCGCTACTAGGCGGAGGTCAGGAGAGGACCAACATGTTAGGTCCAAACAAATGAACTGAACTTCTAATCACAAAGACCCGACATGCCTTTTGGTTTATGAGTTCGATGCGCAAGTGCAGAACGGAGTGAAGCCTGCCCTTAAACATCCTATGAGTTTAAAAGGTCTTTGTAATATCAGTACCCTATGGTAACTCCCATGCATATATTTAAAAACCTGGGAAATCAAGGAAATGAGTATTCTGGACATACGCAGTAATAAGGGTGACACAGCCCAGCCCACTCCCCTGGGCAAAGCCCACCCCTGAAGGATGAGACTTCAAACCCTTCTAAGCTTCTTGTTGTTGTTAAGTGCCGCCAAGTCGGTTCAACTCATATCAACCAAGTACATGGTTTCCAAGGAGCAACTGGTGAGTTTGAACCACCGACCTTGTAGTTCAAACAATTTTGAGGTTGAGTGCTTATCCTACAGCACCTCACCAGGACTCCCCCTTGGTGGTCCCAGGGACCTCCGCTCCTGGCCTGCAAAGTTAATCACTCCCCTCCTTGCTACAAAACGTCTACCTTTACATTTCCAACCCTCACAATCAATCCTGATAACAATTATTCACTGTTGTATCACAAGAAACCTATCCACATCTCCTTTCATTAGCCCCGCCCAGGCAGAATGGATACTACTCAGTGGAGATTCAACCTTCCTCCACGTCCTCTGGATCTAGGTTCCCTCTTGAAAACTTGTAAGCCAGTCATTTCTTGCCTTTGTAGCTCCCCCATTTTGGGTAGCCAATGTCCAAGTTGCCCATCCCTGTCTACTCTGTGTATGGTGGGGGTGGGAATGAGCCTTGCTGTAAAGATTTGTTCCTTCTTTTGAGCTACTGCATCCATAGGTGTAGATCAAGTTCATCACATTGTATCAGATTACTCTTTTTTCCCTTTTCTTTCTTCTTCTAGTTGAGTTCTGATCATCCAGTCATTGAAGCCAGGTCAAGTGTGGGTGTTCTTGTGCATATGCCCTCTCTTCTTATCAGCTGGATGCTTCACTCTCCATTCTCGTTGTTGAACCCTAACTTTTATGGCTTTCTGACCACATTAGGGAGACCTCTGGTTGTTGCCCAACAGGGAAGCCAGAGTTTAGCTCTGTGGAGGTCATGCTGATGAGCACCAAGGGGCTTAAGGTTGGCAAACAGGCAGCTATCAGTGCAGACATGTTTACCTGCAACCAACTGGATTTATCAAAACAAGACATACACACGATAAAGGATGAAGACAGTAAGACGAGAAAAACCGTGCTCATGAGGATGAGGATGTTGTGGGTAGCTCTGCTCTCTGTGATGCATTTAGAGGAGAGACTTTTGCTGTGAATATGTTGCACCTTTTGCTTTTGTCTATACAACACCAGGAGTCCTGCTGTGGCACTGTGGGCTAATGCAAAGTCGTTCAGACTGCAAGGTCGGTGGTTCAAGCTCACCAGCTGCTCCTTGGAAACCCTACACTGGGTCGCTATGGGTCAGAATCGACGCGATGGCACTTCACACAACAACAACAACATACAAGACTAACACCATGTAGCCACTGGCCCAAAGCATAAACCCCAAACATAATCCATCAATGGAAGAGAATATCCCTAAATATAATAAGCATATATTTCTATGCATCTTTATGTTAGAACAGTATCCCAAATCCATCTTTGCAAAAATTCTTGCTTTCCCTTATATCTGTAATATGCACAAAAATGTGAATATTTACCAACATATTAAGGATCCATCAGAGAAGAATGGAAAATACAAGGTACCTGGGGCTTTTGACCTTAGGCTCCATCCACTGGGGATGGCTGGGACTGATTGTGACACCCTGGAAGCCACTCAAGAGGGAGGAGATGCCAAGAGACACTCCTCTGGACACTCTGAATATAGAAAACTAGTTTGCACCCACTATCTCCCAGAAAATATTTCATCCCAAAACTTTGCATTACTCAGGAATTCCTCTTGAGAGAAAAACCAAACAGTTGGCAAATATCAGATTCATTATCATCAAATCTGTGTTCCTTAACCATGGTCCAGAGCAGTAAATGAAGACATAATGACAAAAGGGGAAGGCATTCCCTAGGATTCCTGCTCCCATCTGAGATAAAGATTATTCCCAGTGCCAAAGTTGTGAACGGCATTTGATCCTGAAGACAGTGAGTTCATTCAAAGCCAGTAAATTCTAGAAACGTAAGTAATATATTTTATAAAAGCCCTTGAAGACTATCATTTAAAACCAACCAGTTTTTGGTGAGAGGAAGTGGGGGGAAAGCAGCAATGAAGAGGTGGGCTGAGTCCGACCCAGTTACATAGACCCCCATCGACCTAGAGTACGGTGAGACCTGGGGACTCCTGAGCCCATGGACAAGGACACGGCCATTGAGGGCTAGAGCTGAGAGTGAAGTGTCCAGTTGATATGAAATGAGGGGATATGCACAAGGGCATCCAAACTTGCAGATAGTGCCCATTGGACCTAGCTTTAATGGCTGGATGTTCAGAACCCAACTAGAGGAAGGGGAAAAAAAAAATTATTCAAAAAGAAAACAAGTGTAAATTGCTACAATCTGATGAATTTGACCTATGGATGTAGTAGCTTAAAATACCAACCAAGAGGGAATCTTACAGCAAGGATCATTCCCATGCCCTCTGTACAGAGTTGACAGGGATGGGCAACTTAGACATTGGCTACCTAAAATGGGGGGAAGGGGAAGGTAAAGGCCCAAAGTGACTGGCTTACAAGTTTTCAAGAGGGAGTTTAGTTTCAGAGTGTGCAGGGGGGAAGAGGGGGAGTAGACTCCCCACTGAGTGGTTTTCATCCTGCTTAGACAGGTCTGGTGAAAGGAGATGGGGACAAGACTCTCAGGATTCAATAGTGAGCAATTCTTATTACTAAACCATCAGTCACTGAAAACCCGTAATGAGCAAAGCTCTACTTTGCACACATGGATTTGCCAAAGTCAGAATGGACTTAAAAGCAACGGGTTGATTTCTTTGGTTTTATTATCAAATCCATTTCCTATTCTTTTTGTGCTACAATATACTTCTGCACTGTGTTTTGGCCAGAAGTTTCCTTGATGACTAAGTACGTATTCAATACGGGCATTCTGCCATTTATATGAAAATACAGATAGTCAAAGTACACTATGACTACATCAGAGCAGAGCACCAACAGAATAATTCATCATGACCAAATCACATATTGAATGAAATAGCAGCTCCAAATTGGGATGTTGAGGGTTAACCCCTTCCAAGACTAAGACTCGAGGGGAATACACAAGCAGGCATGCGGTCTGACTGGTAACCACGTTGGTCACCGATAAGGCGAAGTGAGGGAAAAACAGCAATGAAGTTGTGAGCTAAGTCCGACCACATTCAACAGACTCCTGTTAACTCGGGTGGAGACGTGGTCAGCCAGCAGTATGGGAAGACCTGGGGACTCCTGGGCTCAGAGTCAGTGACATAGTCACAGAGGACTAGAGTGGAGAGTGCAGCATCCAGCTGATAAGAAGAGAGGGCATGTGCACAAGAACACCCACACTTGCAAATACCCACTTGATCTGGCTTCCATGGCTGGATGATTAGAACTCAACTAGAAGAAAGAAGAGGAAAAAAAGAGTAATCTGATACAATTTGATGAACTTGACTTATACTTATGGATGCAGTAGCTCAAAAGAGGGAACAAATCTTTACAGCGAGGAGCATTCTCACCCCCTCAGTACACAGGGTAGACAGGGATGGGTAACTTGGACATTGGCTACCGAAAATTGGGGGGTAACTACAAAGGCAATATGTGACTGGCTTACAAGCTTTCAAGAGGGAGCGTAGATCCGGTAGAATCTCCACTGAGTAGTATCCAATCTGTCTGGGTGGGGCTGATGAAAGGAGATGGGGATAGGTCTCTTGTGATACAATAGTGAATAACTGTTATCAGGACTGACTATGAGTGTTAGAAATGTAAAGGTAGATGTTTTGTAGCAAAAGGAGGGGAGTGGTTGACTTTGTAATCCAGAAGTGGAGGTCCCTGGGACTATCAAAGGAGAAGAGTGGAGTGCAGGACCCTACCCAGATAAACAGTGATACTAGAGATGGAGGCAGAGACGATGACATGGGAAGATGGAGTGGCTGGGGACTCTAGACCCAGAGAGGGAGAGGGGCTGTGTGCTGACAACCGGGGGCAGGCTTGCAGGGTATAGCCTTTGGTTGGTTGATGATGCATGCAGGGTATTGTAATCATGGCAATGAAACGATATACATACGGTAGAATGAATGTAAAACTAATGTTCTCCCATGTAAACTATCACATAATTCACAATAAAAACTTAAAAAAAAAATTGGGATGTTGAAGTCAAAGATCATAGTCCATTTTTGTCAGGATCAAGTGTGTCATGATGACTATTTGTAAGCATTACAATAGACCATGCAAATGAAAAGGTAGTCAGTCAGTGCATTGTTGTTAAGTGCCACTGAGTCAGTTCAGACTCATAGTGACCCTGTATAGGGTGGTTTCCAAGGAGTGGCTGGTAGACTTGAACCACCAACCTTGCAGTTCAAACCGACCTTGTAGTCCAGCGCATTAATCCAGGGCATTAAGCCGCAACATCACATTGCACTGCAGAATATCAAAAGGTTTTATTTGTAAATAACGCAAGGGTCACAATAATATTTAACAGAATGTAGTAATGAATATAGTTGAATGTAAGAATTTAATTGTCTTTAGTTATCTCTTGGAAAGTATGTCTCCGCTTTGTGCCACTCCCAATCCTAAAGAGAGTCATTTTTTAAAGTACAACTTCCAGTTTCTCCTGACAGTCACCCAGTTGTTGTCTTCTACCAGCTTGTTGGACCCGCAGACACCAACCATTCTGACCATGAGTGAAGGGAGGTGGTTTGAGGAGTTCTGACCTCACTTCCCTGGGAGGCCGATGACCTGCTTTGCCAGTCCTTTCATTTCTCTAGCTGTCTCAGCACGGGCACTGCCTGCTTCAGGAGTTGGTAATAACTCTGTACAACTGTTCTCTCTGCTTCCAATGACCAGAAACAATTACTAGTGGTTCATCAGGTTTTCCCACAATGCAGAAACAGTGGGAAAACAAACATGTCTGTGATACTTGTCAACTGACAGTCTCCCTCAGCATATGGGAGCACACAACAGCAGGACTGGGGTCCTTTCAGGAGATGGCTCTAAGTGGATGATAGCATCAAAGTAAACTTACCTTGGGCTCTCCTACCAAAAAGCGTATTAACCAAAGATTTCTCTCAAGAGAAAAACTCAAATCCAGACAAATATCCTTGTTCTATTACTGTTGCTATTAGGTGCAGCATCGAGTCAGTTCTGACTCTTAGTGACCCTACGTACAACAGAGTGAAACACTGCCCAGTCCTGCATCCTGCTCACAACTGGCGCTACTCCTGAGCCCACTG
>NW_006409003.1:572594-596167 GCF_000296735.1 Chrysochloris asiatica | reverse complement strand
CTGACCTTCCACTTTACCAGGCATGATGGCCTTTTCTAGGGACTGGTCCCTCCTGATGATATGTCTCAAGTATGACACAGTCTGGCCACCTTGGCTTTTAAGACGCATCCTCGTTGTACTCTATCCAAAACAGATTTGCTTGTTCTGGTACCTGTAAAATTCTCCTTCAACACCGTAACTCAAATGCATCAATTCTTCTACAGTCTTCTATTTATTGTCCAAATTTCACACACATATGAGGCTAAAAAAAATACTAAGGTGTACCTTAGTCCTCAAATAGACATCTTTATTCTCAAAATACTTTTAAAGAGGTCTTGTGTAGATTTGCCTCTGCAATATGCCGTTTGATTTATTGGCTGCTACTTCCATGAATGTTGGTGGTGAACCCAAGCAAAATAAAGTCTCTGAAAACTTCAGTCTTTTCTCCATGTATCATGAGGATGTTTCTCAGTTCAGTGGTGAGGACTTTTGTTTTCTTTTTATTTAGGTGCCAAGTCACACTGCAAGGTCAGTAGTTCAAGCTCACCAGACACTCCTCAGAAACCCTATAGAGGGTCAGTATGAGCTGGAACTGACAACAAACCTTCAAAATGACTATAAAGTACCACTGTAATGAGCATAATTCCTGTATATCTAAGACCTTTAGTAGTGTGAACTCCACTGGTAAATGAACTCGGATTTACAGCTGCAGGATTGAAATGTTTTATTTTGTTGTTGAGAATACAGAATAGAGAGCAAAACATATCCCAGTTCAACCACTTCCCTATGGACATTCAGTGACAGTGATTACATTCAATCTGCTTTCCAGAGTTGTTTCTTGCCATCAACATAAACTCAGTCTCTTAAGGTTCCTATATAATCTTACAAGTTGCTGTTGTCAATCTGATCACATGCTCAAGCAGACATTTTTATTAATTAAACTAAACTACTGATTGGTCTTAGGAGATTTCAGGGAATATTTTTGGTTTATGGTTTAAAGATAATCTCAGGGCAAGTTTTAGCGGTTCATCACCCTCTATGGCTAGAGAAAGTCTGAAGTCCATGAAAATTTGAAATTCTGTTCTGCATTTACCTCCTGTTGATCAAGATTCTTCCAAAGAATGGGTAGTAAAAACACCAGAAAATAACTAAGGTTGGTGAGGAGGTGGGGAAATTGGATATCCATTGCTGATGGGAATGCAAAATGGTATACCCATTGTGGAATACAATAGGGCAGTTCCTCGAAAGTCTAAAAATGGAACTATCATATGACCCAACAATGACACTCCTACATAAGCCAAAGGCCCTAAAGCAGTGTCAGAATAGACACTTATAACCCAATGCTCACTACATCGTTATTCCCAAACGTCAAAAGGCGGAAACCACCTAACTGCCCATCAATAAATGAATAAATATAATGTGGTACATACATAAAATGGACTACAACTCAGTAGGAGAAATTTTTGATATAAGCTCTATATGTATGGCGCTTAAGGATATTATGCTAAATGAAATAAATCACAAAAAGACAACTATTTTATGACCAAGCTTACAGGAGAATGCCCTGGACCACAGGTGGCTTTGAACTGCTTTCTAGCGCTGCTTTTGTTTTTTCTTCTTTTCTTGTTTCTCATTTCCATCTTCTTCTCCTTTAAAAAAAAGGTTTTTCTACCCTCTAGTCTCTTTCCCTTTTCATCTTTTCAGTGTTTTTCCTTTCTTTTCTCTTATACAGCTCTATTTTTCTCTCTTTAGTTGCATTTTTTTCTTGTTGCTGCTCGTTCCTTTTTCCTTTATTACAGTGGTTTCGGTGCTGTTTACTTGTGTTTGTTCTGTTTTGTTCTCCTTATGTTTTCTCCTCTTGCCCCATACAACGGGAACCAGCAACCAGACCCATACATTCCAACCACAACCATATCCTCTGTAGCCTCACCCACTGGACAAGAGCCAATACCATCTCCTATACCACCTAAGCTATGATAGACACTGGCCAACCCCACCCTAACTAAGCTACAGGAACGGTGAACAAAAAACAGAGCACACTCTTGCTAATCTCATCCACTAGGAGACAGCTGGTAGGAACCTAAGAAGACGACAACATACAGTCATCAATTAAATACAAGTACAACCACAATGTATGGAAGACAACAGAAGAATTTAGCTCACATGAAAAAATGAGACTGGCCCAAGCAAATGGCCAAGCCAAACAAGGTTTCTGGGGGAAGAAAAGGTAATGGGCCTGCCTGAGAAACAATTCTGAAGAATGCTATTACCTTCAATGTATGGACAGAAAGACAGAAAAGCAACGACGAAGAAAAAACTTCAGAAGAATTTACAAAATTACTACAAAACAAATTCTCAAACAATCCAAAACCTACAAATAGAAACACAGATTAAAAGTGTTGTTTTGTTGTTGTTGTGAAGTGCTTTTGAGTCGGTTCCGACCCATTGCGACTCTATAGGGTTTCCGAGGAGCAGCTGGTGAGCTTGAACCTCTGACCTTGCAGTTAAAACGGCTTTGCAGTCTGGTGCATTACCCTTTGTTGTTGTTGTTGTTAAGTGCCGTCGAGTTGGTTCCAACCCATATTGACCCTGCGTACAACAGAACAAAGCACCACCTGGTCCTATGCCATCCTCACAATTGTTACTATGCTTGAGCCCATTGCTGCTGCCACTGTGCCAAACCATCCTCTTTTGGGGGTCTCCAGATTAAGACTAAGATCTCAGAAACAGACAACACATTGAAAGGGAAAAGTAATAGATTTGAATCAATGGAAGCCCAAATTAGTGACAATGAAGATAAATCTCTCAATACTAGTAAGCTAGAAGATCAGAAAAAGAATGAAAAAGTCAAAATAAAGTCTGAGATTTAAAAGGGACAACATGAAGAGGAATAACTTATAGATGATTGGAATTCCAGAATAGAAAAAGACAATAAAAAGCTCAGAGAAAATTGTCAAAGAATTGCTGAGACAAAACTTCCACAACAACATAAAAGAGAAAATAAGCATTCAAGAAGCCGAATGCACCCCAAACAGGAAGAGACCTCCAAAAGAAAATCATCCAAACATATCACAAATTTTCTAAATCCAAACACAAGGAAAGAATCCTGAGAGCAGCTTAGAAAAAACCAGAAAGTTACCTATAAAGGAGATCAGTAAGAATAAGCTCTGCTTTCTCAGGAGAAACCTTGCAGGCAAGGCGGCAATATGATAACATATACAAAACTCTGAAAGAAAAAAATTACCAAGAATGAATAACCAGCAAAGCTGTCCCTCAAATATGATGGCAAGATCAGTATTAGAACATTTCCAGATAAACAGAAATTAAAGGAATTTGTAATAACCGGACCAACTTTACAAAAAATATTAAAGGTTGTTCTTCGGACTAAGAACCAACAGACGCCACCCTAGCATTAACGTATATGACGACAGCACCCATAACTAAATTCAGATATAGAAACATCCAAAGTAAAACAACCTACAAAACTGAAAACAGGAAACCAGAGTATCAATTTATAATGGCGTCAACTATAAAGCAAAAAGAGGGAAGAGTGTGCACTTCCAAATGGCAAGGAAGTAAAGTACATTTTGAGATAGACTGCTTTAAATGAAGAAGACAAGTAATAAATTACATGGTAAGCTCAAAGAAAGTCAATATACCTTCACTTCACAATAAGAGGAAAATCTGATTCAGTCAACATTAAAACAATGAGGAAAATGAAAAGAAAATCCACAAACAAAATGAACACAGCACAGACATTTATATGAAACAAAGGCCTAGCAACACCACAAAAAACACAGCATAATAACAGTGATCAATTTATATAATACACATTATGGAGTACTATATAATGCTGAACAATAAGGGCAAATCTTTGAAACACCTCATAACGTTGATGAACCTGGAAGACATCATCCCGAGTGAAATTAGTAAATCACAAAAAGGCAAATATTGTATGAGACCACTGTTGTAAAAAGAACAGGTTTTCTTGAAAAAAGAAACATTCTATGGTTACCAGGGATGGAGGGAAAGGGAAAATTATTCACAGGATAGAGGGCACACACATGTTAACGAATGACAGGGAAGGTAATATACAAGAGAAAGGTTGACACGAGGAAGATGAAGGTAGTGGAAGACACCGGAAGAGGCACTAGAGTTAAAGTGAACAGGGGGATAAATGTTAACTGATGATACAGGGAAGGGATTGCAATCATTGTAATGACACAAAGTGTATGATCTGTTGAATGTAGAAATGATGGTCTGTTCTGTAAACCTTCACTCAATTCACAATAAAATGCTTATTCATAAAATATATATAATGCGACGCTACTATGTCTTGACATATCCTCCATCTAATTCTGAAGGTTTGTAGGTTTCCATCTTGCTAACCCTTGCACAAATTAATTCTGTGCTTTTCAGTTGACACCATGTCAAAATGTCAGTTTTAGACATCCACAAGGGACTCAAATTGTGTTCCTTTTAAACGTTCAATTTAGGTATCAAAAAGAAGTCTGAAGGTGCAATATAAGGTCTATGGGGTAGATGGGGTACGGTTTCCCAATGAAATTCTCTTTAAGACAGCCCATGCTACCACTGAAGAATAAAAAGGTGCATTTTCATGAAAAAAAATTCCTCAGTTCAACTTTTCTGGCTTTTTTTCTCACAAGTGCAGTTTTCCATTTTCTTCAAAGTTCTTCATAATAAGGCCCTGTGATCATCCTGTGTCCTTCAAGAAAACCTATCAAGGTTACCCCTCAGTAATTCCCACCGGAAGTTGCTACCACCTTCTGTGCTGACCTCACTGCCTTACACTGAACTGTTCTAGCAGGTCCCTTCAGAAGCCTCGTTTGATTGGACCTTGTTCTCTGGAGTTCTTTGGTAAATCCAAGCTTGTCTCTGGTAATAATTTGTTTCATAAAACCTCATTAGCCTTGATCTAACTTAAGAGGTCCATTGGGAAGATCAACTTTTTGAGTTGACTGATAGTTACAGGATACTTTTCAGCACCCATTACACCAAAAGCTTATCGAAGCCACAATACTCACTTAAAACTGTCAAATCATGAGACCCCAACTCCAGTAGCTATCACGTCAATGGTAATCATATTATGTGGTATTCCTCCATCGGTTTCTGGACTTCAGCAGTTTCTTCATTTGTCAGGGTTGACGTCTTCCCTCTCTTGGCTCATCTTTGAGGTCTTCCTGACCTTCCTCAAAAAGTCTGATCCATCTAAAAACTTATGTGCAGCAGCATTCCTGTAAACTTGCTACATAGCTTCAATGATTTGGGAAGATGTCCACTTGAGATCTGTTAAAAACTTCCTATTAGCCCTGAACTCGAAATTGTTTATCCACGGCACAAAAAGCATTTTGTTGTTGCTGGAGGCATCCATATGAGACTAAGACAAGTGTATTACCCAGAGAGTTGCAGCTATCCACTGATCAGAGACAAGGCTAACCATTTTCTTTGGAATAAACTCATGTATGAACTGGAATCTAGTAGCAATACTTCTGACTTACCCTCATACAAGCAAACACACCTCATGGGATTTGGTGTCACACTTTGCAGTTTTAGGGTCGTGGTTACAAGATGCATCAGTTAATCTTCTTAAGAACATGCGTTAGTGCTTGTTACTGTCTAATTGGATGCACAGTGCCTGGTGTCTTTAAAGCTTACCAACTGTCATCCAAGGCACAGTTGGTCCTATTTGCCTGGTGCAAAAGTCAGGTCTAGTAAAAGGAAATTAAATGTGTCCATGAACAACTGCCTACTTGGTCATGAGACCAGGAGAACTGGATAGAGTCTGACAGCTATTATAGAGCATTTTAATAAAAACTAAGATTTTTACCATTTGTCTGACTTTTGTGTGAACTCTTTGGTGCTAAGGCTGAACCTTTAGCTAGAGAATTTCCCATTCCCCACACTCATAAGGCTTTGCTCCTATGTGAACTCCTCCAGTGTCAAGTGTGGCCACGTTTGTAGAAAAAGAACTTCCCATATTTGCTACACTTAAAGGTTTTTCTCCAACATGAATTCTCTTGTGTTTATTAAGGTGGGAGCTACGGCTAAACAACTTCCCACATTTAACGCACTCATAAGGCCTTTCACCAGTGTGAATTTTCCAATGTCGAATGAAGGCTGAGCGATGACAAAATGATTTTTCACATTCCATACACTGATAAGGCCTTTCTCCTGTATGAACTCTCTGGTGGTAAATAAGTAGAGATTTACGGCTAAAAGATTTCCCACATTCGCCACACTCATAGGCCATAGATCGAAAGTGAATTCTCTGATGCTGAATGAGACTAGACCCTTGGCTAAAGGATTTTCCACATTCACAACACTCATAGAGCTCTGTTCCTGCGTGAATCCTCCTGTGATTATTGAGATAGGAGCAATAGCTGAAGAATTTCCCACATTTGCTACACTCATACGGTGTAGTTGTAGAATGGATTCTCTTATGTTTATGAAGGAGGGAGTGACGGCCAAAGAATTTCCCACATTCGCTGCACTCATAAGGCCTTTCCCCGGTGTGACTTCTCTGGTGTTTATTCAGGTCAGATCTACGGTTAAAGCATTTCCCACATTCACTGCACTCATAAGGTCTTTCTCCGGTGTGAATTTTCTGATGCTGAATTAGGGTTGAGGAATCTCTAAATGATTTCCCACATTCCTCACACTTATAAGGCCTTTCTCCAGTATGAACTCTCTCATGGTAAATAAGTAAACATTTGTATCTAAAGGATTTTCCACATTCACCACATTCATATGGCTTTTCTCCAGTGTGACTTCCCTGGTTCTGAACAAGTCCATACTTGCAAGTGAAGTCTTTCTTACATTTGCTACCCTCATAAATCCCCTCTTCATTGCAGATGCTCTCATGTTGAGTAACTGTGGGTTTGTGACTGGAAGATTTCCCGCATTTATCCCATGTGCAGAGTCTTTTTCTACCATGAAAGGCCTCCCTGTTATTGAGGCCATTGGGGGACCTTTCATTCACAGATGTGGCCTGGTGTTGGAAAAGGTTTGAGGCTGCTAGGAAGTCCTTCCCCTCCCCCCAGGGGAAAGGCGTCCCTGACACATGGTACATGCACCTCTTCATCAAGGAGGCTCCATTCACGTCTTTCTGGAATGATTTCGCTCCACTCTGATGCTTCTGGTGCTGGTGAAGGGTTGCATTCATCCAAAAGCACCTCACACATGCCCCACCCAAGCACAGATTTTGCCCAGAGTATGTTGTTTGCTCAGCAAGGTGCAGAATGTTTTTCAAGAATGGGACCCCAATTTCCCAGGGGTGAGTGCTCGGTGTGGGTGAACATGACTTTGAAGTCCTGACCTGTATCTTTAAAGAAACATTCAGCTTAGAAGATGCCTCCTCATCCTCTGTTTCATGGCAAGGACCTGAAAACACAGAAAGGCTGATGAAACGGACATTGATTTCCTGGGAAAGGGAAGCAACATCATAAATGAGCCACTGACACAAGAAGTGATTACGTGGAATTGCTGTGACTAATGGAGCTGGGGGTCACCTTAAGGAATGGGCAGCTTCTTAGTACTGGGTCTCTGAGGATTACAAGGACACTAAGATGGGGTGAAGAACAGGAGAAAGAGGTAGGTTCTCCAAGTAACTCTTGTGCCAACCTTCAGGATGCTTTTACGACTAGCAGTGATGATGAAAATGCCTCCAATTTATAGGCAACTATACAACCCTGTCAGTTCGAGTAAAGGGGCAGAAAACTTGAGCACAGAGGTGTTATGAATTCAGACAGTCACCGTGATAAGCGTGTGCTGATTATAAACTTCCACACTCCCAGGCCTGTCCCTGCACACTCTGGGCAGTAGATGTTGAGACTATTCACTGCACACATTTCTCAGAACAGTGTATACACCTCAGGTCTAGCATCCACAGCACATAGACTATGAAAACAGGGAAGGCAGAAGAGCCTATGGTCTGGCTGTGGAGGTACAGCTCTGTCTCTAGGGAAAAGAAGAAAAGCAGACAACTAGTTCAAGACATGTGGATGGGTGTGCGAATCTTACCCAGGGAGGCTATGATTGCAAAGTTCTCCAGCATCACATCACAGAATAGGAGCCTCTGAGTCTCATCAAGCAGCCCCCACTCCTCCTGGGAGAAGGACACAGCCACGTCCTCAAAGGTCACACAGCCCTGCCATGATGGGGCAACAGTTCACTCCATGAGTAGTGTCTGTCCTCATGACGCCACATGCCCGTCTTCTGCTCACCCTCCTCCCCAGTTCACACTTAAAGAGGAAAAGATCAGGTCTTGGTGCCACTGATGTAAAACCTCTTTCTCTTAGTCCCCTAACTGCTGTCAGCAAACAGCACCAAGAGCTAGGAGGGCAGACGGAGCACATCAAAGCTCTGCGCCTGAAATTAAAACTATGTGTGTACTACGTATTGGTCATCCTTGGAGGGCTATCAGATTATGCCTCCCAGACACAAGCAAATATGGGCTTAACTACAATTCTTAGTTCCCCAACGATAGCCCTGGGCCATCAATTCACATTCCTCTCCATAGCCCCACATGCACACCACACTTTTTCTCATAACCTGTCCTACTCTACTCCGACAGTCTGGCTGCTACATCTCATAGCATCTCCCAGAAGTTGCTGTTCTCGTGGCATCCAGAGTGTTTGGCAAATTCAAATAGTATGCAGTACTATCTCAGATGTCTGATGGTCCCCACTGACAGACATCACCCAAATCATGCAGGGAAGGTCTCCCCACCTTTGTTCTTGCTTCACACTCAATGATTCAGAACCACATGTGAATCTCAGATACCCTTGGACCTCTTTAAGTTTGTGGTATACTTGCTGTCCCACACCAGTAATGGCCTCTTCTCTCCCCACTAGCCACTCACCCCAGGTCCACCAAAATGACTGTGTAGAACCCAGACCAAATCCACAACCCTAAAACACAGCAAACTACAAGGTTCACAACAAACCTCAGGTGCGTCTAAAGCATGAATAGGTCTCTTTCCTACGCCCTTCCCATTGCCACTTCTCTCTCACCTGAATTTCTGATGCACACCACCCACAAAGATAAACCCCAACAGCTGGGTCCTCGGCCTCTACCCTTTCTTGGCAAGCTAACAGCACTACCACCGTAACCACATTTCCTCTAAGCTGGCCCCACAGCTCCACCCTGGCCCACCCGTGGGTCATTGCCTTTGGAGAGGTCTCCATCCCGAACTTCTCTAGAGTCCAAAGTCTGTTATCCAGTTGCTCACTTAATTCCTCAATTCATTATTCTCAGACATACCTCATACTGTAACATGGCCCCAAACCAATCTTTTGATTCCCTATAAAAGTGACTCTTACTACTGACTTCTCTTACTTCAGAGAGCCTCCATCCTTCCAATTGCAAAACCCAAAATGTCAGACGTCATCCCTGACTCCTACTTTACTCTTATTCTTGAGATCAGAAAATCCAAGAACCCTACTTAAAAATAAAAAAATCTAGGAGTCCTGCAGGATAATGCCTTGGACCACAAGGTCGGCGGTTCAAACCCACCAGACACTTCTCGGAAACCCTACATTGGGGGGCTATAAGTCCAGAACTCAACGGCAATTAAACAACAGCAGAGCCCACATGTCATGGATAGAATTGTACTCCCACCATGTTCTGTGTCAACTTGGCTAAGCCCTGATTCCTAGTGTTGTGTGGTTGTCCTTTATTGTATAATCTGATCTAATTATCCTTCACTTTGTGATTGGGTATAATTATCTTCCAAGTAATGTGTTGATGTAAACCCTAAATGCTAACAAGGAAAAATTAATGTGGGATGTGACAGGGACGTTGTTGATAGCCTGTAAACCAATCTCTCGATGACCAACTGTGTTCTTGCCTCTTCTGGACATGCTCTGTATGCCTTCCTCTAATTAAAACTTAAGAGTGTCTCCAAGGCTGTAAATCTTTACAGGAGCAGAAAGCCTAATCTTTTTTCCATGGAGTGGCTGGTAAGTTCAAACCACCAACCTTACGGTTAATAGTAGTCCAGTGTTTATCCTACCAAGCCAGTGCACTCCTCTGATAATGCACTAGAAATTTTTTAAGTGACCAAGAGGACTTATGTGTGCACTCACCCAAGACCCCACCCTGCTTGCCATCTGGGACAGTTCCAGCTAGTTGTTCCCTGGCCCCCCAGGAGTAGCACCCTATGTGGCCTGCATAGAGGCATTCTGTAGTTAATTCTGTGAGACCTGTACTATGGTATACCTGTTTCCCAATCTTCCTACTTGAGTCTCACTTCCTCATGCAATACCTTACCCTCCACAAGACCACCGACCCCCACTCTGGATCAAATTAAAACACCGCCAAGCATTTGCACATATTGCTACCTAACCTATGGCTGGGAAAACCTTCCCCACATTACCCCATCGGGTGCAACAATACAGAGGGGTTTCAAAAAAGTTTGTGGAGACGCTCCACTATCTTTTAATTTTCCTACAAACTTTTTAAAGCTTTCTTGTATGACCACTCCAAATAACCCCTGACCTTAACTTAGTACCCCAAACTTGGGGTGTGTTCAGGATCCCCATGCCCAAAGCTCCAAAGAAGACCAAGTGAAGAGCCCCGAGACAGCCCAATCTAAAGAGAGACCAGCCAGGGTCTGGGTGGGATTCCACTCACTCACCTGTGTAGGGTCCATAAGCGCGTTTCCAGCCACGGGAACCTGTAAGAGAAGGGAGATCAGGAAGCAGGCACTGAAACGAGGTGGCCTCGAGGGGTCTCCCTCACTCCCTGGGCCACACTAGCATCGCGATCTTTCTAGTCGTTCTGCCTCTTGTAAGAAAATGGGAAGCGTTTAAAAAGTTTTTCAGAGCCGAACTGATCATGCTCCATTTCTATTCAAAACCCGCACAGAGCACAACACCCTGAGAACGATCCTTAACTCTTACCGTTCTCTGACCCCTAAAGACGAGAGGGTCTCGGGTCTACATGGACGGTTCTGGGCTCCTGACGCTCCCCCCCGGGCCACACCCGTGCGCAGACACCCCTGAGCCGAGGCGCCTTTACCTGAGGCAGCTCCTTCCGCCCGGACGCCGCCATCCGGGCCTGTGGGCGGCGCGTGGCCGTGAGAGGCGGGGGTGGAGGGTGGGCGGAGACCTGGACAAGGCCGCGCCCAGCCCGGTCCCGGCCCCGACACCCAGTGCGGCGTCGCAGTCCTGACTCACAAACGTTTCTGGGTCTTGACAACGCCGTCTCTCACGTAGACGCGTCCGCACCCGGCCCAGTGTAACCACTAGTGGGCTGAGCACATCTGATAACATCAAAAATGACCGCGACGAAGAAGACGCCGGATGTTCTAACCCCGACGTGATGCGTGAGAGGAAATGTCTCTCCTCTGGGCAGTCATTGGCTCAACACCGCTACCGCTCTGCGCAGAGCGTTCTGGGTATTGTAGTTTCCAAAATTCTACCCAAAATCAAACCAAACCATTTGGACTCATCAACCAATTAAGCCACTGTTATTGATTGGATAAGGAGTTCTGGTAGCGAATTGGACTGCTAGCTGCAAGGACAGCAGTTCGAAACTACCAGCTGTTCTGCGGGAGAAAGATGAGGCTTTCTGCTCCCGTAAAGATTTATAGCCTCGGAAACCCTAATGCAGTCTGGCTGAGCCGGAACCGACTCCATAGCTCTTTAAGAGCTACAGCCTCATCTTTCTCCTGGGAAGCAGCTAGTGGGTTTGAACCACTAACCATGATGGCCAGTGTTTATCCCATTGTGTTACCACAGTTGTGCACAACAGGCCAGTCTGCAGGGGCAGACAACTAAGGTCAATTTTAGGAGCCCGGGAACATGGAGTCCTTTGTCCCTACTTGAAGGAGCTGTTGTGAGATTTCTGTGTTGTTTTCAACTCATCACGGTACTGTTTGAAAACATTACTTCAGACTTCATAAAGATCAATCAGCATGCTCCCATAGGCTAAAAATAGGATTTCAGATGCTCCCAAAGGCTACAGATCCAAAAGGATACATCACTCCATAAAGGAATTCAGACTCAAAGCTGATCATACTACTACTATCTTGACGTTTACATGGCTGTACCCTGACCCTTTAGAGTTCTTTTTTTTTTGTCTCAGTATGCTCAGTTATGGACAAGAGACAAAATGTCTCCAGACAGATCCATCACAACCAAGATAAACCAAACCTGTTGTCTTCAAGGTCAATTCGCAGTCATTGTGTCCCGATAGGATTGTAGAACAGCTCCACAGGAATTTCTGGGCCGTAAATGTTGGAAGACTCACACTGGCACATGTTTTCTCTCGAAGCCACTGCTGGATTTGAATCACCCATGTCTCACTTACCAGCCCAGCTCTTAACTGTTGCATTACCAGGACTCTTGATATGAGACCAGATGTTTCCAAAGCCCAAGGAAGGAGTGAATATAAGATGTTAAGCCTGTTGTTGTTAGGTGTCATTGAGTCAGTACCAACTCTTGGTGACTTTATGCGCAGCAGAACGAAACACTGCCCAATCCTGGGCCAACCTCACTACTGTTGACACACTTGAGTCCATTGATGCTGCCACTTTGCCAATCCATCTCGCTGGGGGTTTTCCTCTTTTTCTCTGACCCTTCACCTTACCAAACATGATATCCTTCTCCAGCGACTGGTCCCTCCTGACACTATGTCCGAAGTATAAGAGACGAAGTTTGGCCATTCTGGCCTCCAAGGAGCAGAAACTCTGGCTGCACTTCCTCCAACAGATCTGTTGGTTCTTTTGGCAGCCCATGGCACTTTCAATATTCTCCAACAGAGCTGATGACGTGGAGAGATGGAGCAGCTGGGGACTCTAGACCCAGAGAGGGCGAGGGGCTGTGTGCTGACAACTGAGGGGCAGGCTTGTGGGGTATACCCTTTGGTTGGTTGATGATGCATGGAGGGGATTGTGAACATGACAATGAAACGATATATGATTGGATGAATGTGAAACTAAATGTTCTCCCATGTAATCTATCACATAATTCACAATAAAACATTTTTTTGATAAAGGAAACAAGTGTAAATTGCTGCAATTTCATGAACCTGACCTATACTTAATGGCTGTAGGAGCTCAAAATACCAACTGAGAAGGAAGGAGTCTTCACATCAAGGATCAATCCTATCCTATTTGTACACAGGGTTGATAGGGACAAGCAACTTAGACATTGGCTACCTAAAATGAGGGGCCATAAGGGGACAAAGTGACTGGCTTACAAGTTTTCAAGAGGGAGCTTAGTTTCAGAGTGTGTGGGGAAAAGTAGAATCCCCACGGGATAGTTTTCATCTTGTTGAGATGGGTCTGGTGAAAGGAGATGGGAATAAGATTCTAGTGATTCTACAGTCAATATTATCATCATGAATTGCAATCATCTCAACTGTAAAGGTACATGTTTTGTAACATAAAAAAGTAGTAAATCTTACATTCCAGGAACCAAGGACCCTAGGACCATCAAAGGGAGAAGAGCAAGAATGGGAGGGGGGACCCTATCCAGAGAAGCAGAGATAGAGGCAGAGATGATTACATGGAGAGATAAAGCAGCTGAGGACTCCACTCATGTAAAGAGAAAGACTGTGTAGGCAGCCAGGAGGCAGGCTTGCAGAATGTGCCCTTTGACTGTGTAAATGATTATATATTCCTGAGAGTTTTTGTGTACATCCAAAAATAAACAAAAAACCAAGGGGGAACAGAAGCAAATACTGTTGACGATGATGCATGGCAGGGATTGTAATCATTGAAATGAAACAAACTACCATAGGATTTACAATAAAAACTTTAAAAACAAAAACTGATGCATTTGCATTATGGAGTTGGAGAATATTGAAAGTATCACAGACTGCCAGAAGAACAAACAAGTCTAGCTAGGAAAAAGCAGACAGAATGCTCAGAACTGTGGGTGGTGAGATTTTAGCTCTTGTACCTTGTACATGTGTCATTGGAGGACACCATGTTTGTTAAAGCAGAGATTTGTGAAAACAGAGGAAGTCCCTCAATGAGATGGACTGACACAGTGGCGTCAACAATGGATGCAAACATGGCAAGTGTGAAGGTGGTGCCAGACTGAGCAGTGTTTTGTCGTGTTGTGTATAGGATTGCTATGTGTGCGAACTGACTCGATGGCACCTAAAACATACAAATCCCTTAAAAATGGACTGCCTATTCCCTATTCATACTCTTGTCTGGAAGCTCCGTTAAAACCTGTCCACCATCGATGACCATGCTGGTGTTTGAAATAGCAGTGGCAGAGTTTCCAGCACAACAACAACACACAAGGCACCACAGTGATACAACCTGTCAGACAAGTAGGGAAAGAGGTATAAACAAGGTTTATTATGGTGAAAGAACATCTTGTAAAACGGGAAAACAGAGCCAAACACTGGACAGCGCTCCCAGCAGCTACAGAATGGCAGAGGTTGATAAAAGACAAAAGTCACACTTGAGGACTGGTGGCGGTACATTTAGGGTACAGGACTGACTACTTCCACAGGGGCTGGTCTTCTTTGTCAAGTCGGCTCCAACTCATAGCAACCCTATACACAACAGAACGAAACACTACCCTACCCACTCACGTGACCACCTCAAAATACTTAGTACACCTGAGCCCACTGCTGCCGGCACTGTGCCAATCCATCTCCTCGGGGATCTCTCTTTTTCCCTGACCTTCCACTTGGCCAAGCATGATATCCTTCTCCAGGGACTGGTCCCTTCTGATAACGTCTGAAGTATGAGAGACAAAGTTTTCTTTACACTGAGGTGCAACCCCACACTTAAGGTTGTAGTCTTTGATCCTTCATCTAGGTGACAGGATTTTCATTTAAACAATTACAAAATAAAGTGTGCTGTACAGTGGTATTCTGGGGGCATTTTCTGATAAAAAGCTGGCCACCAAAATCAAGTTTCATGTTTCTGAAACATCGGATGATCTAGGCAGCTAAAGCCCTGTTTCTGAGATTTAGCAAACCAAAAAGAATTTCTGAGAAATGGGCAAGGGCGCATTAATGGAGTTGGAATTGAATTACTGTGATAGGCTGTTAAAATATAAAATCAGAGTTTGTTGAAAGAATAAAATGATTACAGGTGAAAGTACCAAGTATTCTTATGCTAAAAAGGAAGGAAAGGGTTTTAATACAAAAAAGCTACAAGCATTTCTGTCCTTAACATTAAACAGTTTCCTAAAGTTTAACCACAATTTGTTCCTTTAACAGCTACGTAAGCAAGCCAAACCATTTTTCTCCTTAGAACTGCTTGTTTCTAAGTCAAAGGTGCAATGGAAATACACATAAGTGAGGCTACATTTCATGACAGAAAAGTACAAATGCAGCACTTATGGTAGGGAGACATTTGGTTCGACGGTAGCTAAAAGCCTTACTCATATTAAGAGACTTAAATTTTGGAATGCTCTTCCTTTGCACCCTTAACCTAGATATGCAAGCAGCTTTTAACAGGAAAATGCAGCTTGTCTAACGTGCTCCATTTTTTTGTTTCCCCTCAATTTTGTGATTGGAAATAGCCAAAGTGCAGATTATTTAGTGGGCACAGGTGTTTAGACAATGTTAAAACATGATTTTTGTGGTTGACCTATACCCTCATTATCATGGCTTTCTTAAGCTTTATGACGTATGCAGATGTTTTGTGCTTAGAAAGTACAAGAACTCTGAGGGTCCATCTCAGCGTCTCAGTCCTCCAAAGCACTGGGCACAGCCCCTGGATGCTGAGGGCCCCAACCCATCTGCTCATCCTGAAGGCTGTCTCATCCTACTCCCAAGCAACCAGTAAACAGAAATAATTCGTTTCTTAAGGAAGGCGCTCTGGTAGCGTAGTGGTCATGAGTCAGGCTGATAACTTCAAGGACAGGAGTTCACAACTACGAGCTGCTCCACGGGACAAAGACTGACAGCCTCAGAAAGCCTAGAGGCAGGCTTGCTGTCAGAACTGACTCGGCAGCACAGACCACCACCACCAATCAGGAATCATGGGTCCAGCCTATGCTGAGAGGCATCCCGGGGTGGATGTGAGATGTTCCCGGGTGTCATCATCACACACTGGTCACACAGGATTCCCATCTGTAGGCCAGACTGCAACGTCACTACACTTGTCACACATAGTACTTGTGTTGTTTCCAGGTTGGGCTGTGGACTGCTAGCTGAGTCACACTGTATGTATGTGGTTCCAGATGTGCCATCACAAACCTGTCCACCAGGCCTCAACCACCCATCCCCACCAGTATCTAGCACACGGGACATCTGGGGAAACGAAGAACATGCTAAACAGCATCAGAGAAGATTAAAATTAATTTATGGTCAAAAGATTTTTTAGAGACCTAATCTAGCTCTCAACAGGTCCGCCATGGATCGGAACCGACTCGATGGCCCTTAACAACAGATCTAGACCAATAAACCCAATCAAGGATACTGTTTGAACCACATGGTCGGTGGTTCAAATGTACCAGCCGTTCCTCAGAACTGACTCGAAGGCACTTAACAAGAACAGGATACTTCAAAGGAGTGGGGAGACAAGTGCATGAATTGACCAAAGTCTTAGCAAATTCAACAAGTAAACACAATGATTTAAGAAGAGATTAAGTGGCACCTACATGACAATCAAGTGACAAAACACATCATAGAAAAGCCCTAAGAATGCATGTTGGATCTTGACTGTAAGCAGTCTGCCTTAGGAACACTAACAGGTTTTTTTTTAGTTAATTGATAACGTTTGGCACTGATAATATGATGATCATATTTTTAAATAATTCTACTTTGCATGGTAGTTTTATTTAATGGAGTTATGATAAAGCCCTCACATTTTAAAAAATGTATTCTGAAGAAGTTTTACATTAAATGATGTATCTGGAAAGATAAGTAAAATGACCTATTTCTTCCAAAGTTAAGCATCCACCATACTCTAGGGCAGAATTGCAAAGTTACCAGCGCAAGAGAAATACAACATTATCTCCAGTAAAGAACTGTACACAATGTTCATAGCAGCTTTATTTTCAAGAGCCCAAAACTGGAAATACATCAAATGTCTACACACACATGAATGGGTAAACAAATAATGGTACAGTCACAGAGAATTATATTCAGTAATAAAAAGAATTATTCATACAAGTATCACTGATAAATCACAAAATAATTGTGGTATGAAGTTAAAAAAGAAAAAAAGAGAAAACACTTCAGGATTTCACTCAGATATTCTTTTAGAAAACACAAACTTACCTATTAATAAATATAGGAACGCGATGCCTGCCTAGGGCTGGGGAGGACAAGAAGACATTGTAAAGGAACGAGGTAAACATGTATAAGTATGTTCATGATGGGGTGACGGGTTCATGGATTTCCATGTATGTCAAAATTCTTCAAATTGTACCCTTCAAACATGTGCTTTATGGAATGTCAATTACACCTAGAGAAAGCGTTACAAAATTGATCCCCCCCTCTCCCCGTGGAAATTCTAGTCTTTCACTTCTTGGGAAATCAGGGTTGGTAACCCTATGACCCTCCCATCTCTCTCATGTCCTGGGAGAGACGACTACTGGTGAGCAATGCAAATCACTGCCACCTCAGCCCCCAGGAAGGCTGCCGGGGCCACAGAAGCCCGGACTAGTCTCTGTCAGGGTAGCCTTGCTTTCCTGCCTGTACAGCAGTGGCCTTCAGATGAGCAGTCAGAGGCCGCGGAGACCCACAAAAACGATTCCCTCTGACAATGACCGTAGCTACACACATACGAATCAGTTCTTCTGACAAGAGATTACGAGTACAGTCCTGCAGACACTACCTTCATTTCAGACAGTACAAGTTCAAGAGTTCTAGGCCAACTATACTTCTGACCAACGAGACCCCAATTCAGCAATTCCCAGTACCCTTCAGGTTTGAGCATTTGTAAAAATGACTCACAGATATCAGAAAATCACTCTACTTAATGGCTACAATTTTATCAAGAAAGAACAAACAAGTATTACACAGAGCAAAGGTCTGGGAGGATTCAAACACGAAGCTTCCCAAACCTCTCCCTGTGAGTAGGATGCAGTGTCTGCCTGGCACACTGAGGTGTTATAAGTCAGGGAAGCTTAGCATCCAGAGCTCTTCTTGGAGTTTCATTTGTAGGCACAACTGGTTGACTCACTAGCCATGTGACTGAAGTCACTCTACCTCCCCCTCCTCTATCTGCCTTAGCAGCTGGGCTGGTAATCTGGTGGGTTTCTTTGTATAGCAGACCCAACATGAGCCATATTTCCTTAACACAAACTATGGAAGCATCAACTATTAGGTGAGATTGAATTCTCTCAAAAATAACAAAGAGACTCCAATGACTCAGGAGATCCCAGTGGTTGAGAGGTTACCCCCAGGACAAAAGCCAAATTCTTCACCTCACCAGAAACAAGAGATCTGGAGGTCCTGAGTTTCTCTACACACTGAGCGCACACAGCGCTAGCCAATGGAACAGTTGTGGAGGCACTTTTAGACTCGGTAAGGCATTCTTTACTTCCTTGAGTCTCCTCAACTGTCTATCAATCCAATGTTTCTGTACCCATGATGGGTCTCCCATTCCCTCACAGTGCTGGGCATGACGTGATCTTCCTCTCAAGTGATTTCTGAAGTAGCAAAGTTTCACAAGCGTGCCCACCTCAGAGCGACGTCTGAGTGCATGTGTGCACAAGTACACACACGTACACATCTAGTCCACAAGGGTAGCCCATAAAGCCCCATGGTCATTCCTAGGAAGCATCACAAAAAGATCTAAGCATAAGATAGTCTTTTAGGCAAGAAAGAAGCCACACCTCAGATCAGGTCATCTGGGCCAGACTGCATCAGGTGCAGGCCTCATCTTATCAGAGAGAAAGGAGCATCTCCTAGAGGCTCAGGTTTCTCACCATTTCCTCCAGCACAAAGGCAAGCACTGATGTCAGCCACCCTGAACACCCTGAGGTGGGAACTTATCAGGTTGTATTGGTGAAATGGTTTATGGAGTGACAAAAGCCTGGCAAGGGTCCTGGGAATGTTATAAAATCCAGAAGGATCCCCACATACCTACAACTCATGAGAAGTCTCCTCTCTGTGAATGCTTGAAGGTTGTTGTTGTTAACTGCCATCGAGTTGGTACCGACTCACAGCCGATGTTTGAACTACCAACCTTGTGGGGTCTGCAGTCCTAGGAAGGTCAATCTGTGTTGGTCAGAAGTTCACAGAGGTCCTTCCCAGCTGGTGGTATTGTTCTAACCAAGGAAAGAGCACCTTCCCCACACATCTAAGGCCTGACTCCAGTGTGAACCCTCCAATGCTGAGTGAGGACGGAGCGACTCCGAAATGATTTCTCACAGGCCGCACACTGATAAGGCTTCTCTCCAGTGTGAACCCTCCAATGCTGAGTGAGAACCGAGCGGCTGCGAAATGCCTTCTCACATTCTGCACACTGATAAGGCCTTTCTCCAGTGTGAATCCTCTGGTGGTAGATGAGGAGACACTTGTACCTAAATGATTTCCCGCACTCCCCACACTCATATGCACTGGCTGTAGTATGACTTCTCTGGTGGTGAAGGAGGCTGGAACCCCGACTAAAGGATTTCCCACATTTACAACACTCATACAGCACTGTTCCTGTGTGAGTTCTCTTGTGCTTACTTAGGTAGGAGCAGTAACTAGAGAATTTCCCACACTCTTTGCACTCATAAGGCCTTCCTCCAGTGTGACTTCGCTGGTGTTTCTTAAGGTTCGATCCCTGGGTAAAGAATTTCCCACATTTGCTACACTCATACGGCTTTTCTCCCGAGTGAATTTTCCGATGTTGAATGAAGGATGAGGAATCTCTAAAGGATTTCCCACATTCCTCACACTTATAAGGCCTTTCTCCAGTATGAACTCTCTGATGGTAAACCAGTAAACATTTGTACTTAAAGGATTTCCCACATTCGCCACACTCGTACGGCCTTTCGTCATTGTGAAGCTCCTGGCGCTGAACAAGTCTGTAATTGCAGCTCACAGCATTCCCACACTTGTTACCCTCATACCGCCCCTCTCCAATGAAGACCCTCTTGTGGTTGTGACTGGAAGATTTCCTGCATTTACCCCACTTACAAAGTGTCTTTCCACTCTGAACAGTGTCCCCACACTCAAGGCTGTAGGGTTGCTGCTCACTCTTCAGTGTGGCCTCGTGTTGGAGAAAGCATACGGGGACTGAGGAGTCCGTCCCAGTGTCCCCACAGGTGAAGGGTTCTCCTGATGTATGGACTTTGCAGCTCTTCATAAATGAGGTCCAGTCCACAGGATTTTCGAAGAGCTTCTCTCTACTCTGATACTTCTGGTGCTGGTGAAGGGTGGTATTCATCCAGAAACACCTCACACACGCCCCACCCAGGCACAGATTCTGCCCAGCATGTGTTGCATGCTCAGTCAGGTATAAAATGTCTTTCAAGAATAGGACACCCATCTCCCAGGGGTGCGTGTTCTGGGTGGATAAACCTGCCTTTGAAGTCTTGACCTGTGATCTTCCTTCTGCAGAAGCAATCTGCTTAGAAGATGTCGCTTCATCCCCTGTTCCATTCCAAGAACCTGAAAACACAGAAATGCTAATGAAATGCAGGTTGGACTGCTGCGTGGCAGAGGTCCCATCATAAATGTGTAACAGATACATGGAGGAATGAAGCTATGGCAATGGTTCTGAGAACAAGGGAGCTGAGATACACTAAGAGGCTGTTGTGTAGTCTTAGAAGGACAAGATGGGGAGCAGCACAGAACAGAGAGGCAGGCTCTCCAGCTCACTCCTCTGGCAAACAACCTTCAGGAAGACCTTATGGCTGGCAAAGGCAGTTTGTTAGGCTTGGCCCAGGAAAATCCAATTGGATCTAGGAAGCTGGTGTTTAATGATGGAGAAAAGAGAAAAATGAGGAGTGGTCATTTGCAATTGCACCAAAACACTGGTAGATAAGAGCAGCTTCCTGCTATGATTTGAACGCAGCTCTGATATCATTCGCTCTGCAGTATAAAATCTCACAAATGCTCTTGAGCCCGTTTTGAGGAACTGGTTAGAGGCGGCTCAGTTCCCCTTCTTGAGTTAAGTGCTCTCCCCCACCACTCCCCTTATGGGCTTCACACTCCTGGGCCCTTATGCAGCCCACCCTAATCACTGCGGGTCAGGTCTCAAAGAAGCAGGTTCAGCCTCCAGGCCTCAGAGCCTGAGAACTATCCACAGGCTCGATCCCCCAGAGAAGGTGGCTAACTCTGCCCTGCTTACAAACATTAACGTCTCCCACAATCCCAGGGCCACCTTTCCCAGTGGGCTGGTACAGCATGCGCCATTCTCTCTGGGGAAACGGGACTATAAGAATTTGAAGACTTTCCTGGTCTCTGCCTCTGCATCTGATCATACCATACCCTCATCCAAGGCAGTATCCTCAAAACCTGCTTCCCAGCTGCCATTCAGCAGGTCCAAACTTACTCTGAGACTATCTTGTCATGTCTACCCTCATAAGCAATCAGAGTATCCCTCCAGTCCCAGCTGTGTCAAGGGACACACAGGACAGAGAAGTGGCCAGCACTGGTCCACAGTAAACCAGCACACAACAGACCACAGGAGAGAAAATCAGCATTACAAAACTAAACACCTCTGAAGGAGTGTATAGCAAAAGCAGTCCATGGCTCGTGTAAGTAGTGGCCACACTAATGCTTACAATTCCAGGTAAGTATGAAGAAATGTCAGCTCGAGGAAGGGGCAAAATCTGGGCACAGAGGTGTTATGAATGCAGAGCCAGTCGTGATGCAGGAAAGGGGGCTGCATTCGGCTGGAAGTCTCCTGACGCTCTTTCCCTGCACAGTTCGGGCTGTTTAGGGAGTACACTGCTCTGAGCAGTGCAGAGCCCAGTCCCGGTCTGGCTGCGGAAGGACGGAGCTGTCCCTGGGGAACAGAGGAAAGGCAGCGACCAGGTCAGGACGTGTGTGTGGGTGTGAGGGTCTTACCCAGGGAGGCTGTGACTGCAAAGGTCTCCAGCATCACATCACAATACAGCAGTCTCTGCGCCTCATCAAGGAGCCCCCACTCCTCCTGGGAGAAGTCAATGGCCACGTCCTCAAAGGTCACACCGCCCTGCCATGATGGACACAACAGTGCATTCCACGATTAGCTTCTCACACGCATCTTCTCCTCACCGTTTGTCCCAGTTCAGCCCGCTCTCCCCTCGGTCCCACCGATTGCTGTGGCAGCCATCAGCACCAACTGGCATAGTGGCAGGTAAGATATCAGCTGAGCTCTGGCCTGGGCACATAGGGCTGCACTCCACGTCAGGCAATTTTCCTGACACCACCAAGTATGTATGGGCTTACCTTGAGCCTTCCGTCCTCAAGACCAGGACCTGGAACCATCCATTCACACTTTCTCCACGTGCACACACTCTTGTTCCACTCTTTCCTCCCCTTCTCTGTCCCGTATCATAGGCTCTCCCTGGTCCCCCCACACGATATTCAGCACAGGTACCCAGAGAGTACATGGCAAATTCAGATAGGATCCAGTTCTACCCCACACCTCTAGTGATCCCTGTTTTAACCTCTGCCCCCGAGAACCCCATGTAAACCCTAGAGTCTCTTCAGCTTAGGCTGCACTGGCTGAACCCAAACTAATCAGTCTTCCCCTCTCCAGCGAACCAGCATTCAAAACCAGTCCTCAGTGGCCCAATGACTCTTCCAAATGACCATGTGTAGTCCACAGGCAATTCATAACCCTGGCTGAAGTACCTCAGCACACACACCCAGGGTCACACCAAAATTCTGGTGTGTCCATACAGGGTAAATAAGGACTAGTTCTAGCCTCACTGTCATTTTGTCTCAGTTACTTCTGTGTCTCCATGTTCATTTCATCCCTTAGAACCTTGGCCATCTACCAGGTCATGTTCTTCCTCAACCTACCCATGGTCACTTCTCTTCCTCACCTGTGACCACCCTAACAATGGGCCCAAGCCAGAGATCCAGTCCCCGGATCCCAGCCTCCTTCCCATAAGCAGATTCCCCTAGTCAAGGGAACCTACAGCTCCACTCTGGTGCACACAATGGCCGCTGCTAAGTTTGGAGATGTCTCCATTCTGAGCCTCTCCCCAGAGTTTCAGATCTGTGTTTCCAACTGCCCACTTAATACCTCTATTCACTGAAACAGCTCATTCTGCTTCTTAATTAAAAAACAAACAAAACCTTTTTCCTTTTGTTGTTGAAAATATACACAGCAGAATACACAACAATCTAACTTTCTACATGTGTAATTCAGTGTCATTGATTATATTCTTTGAGTTGTGCAGTAGTCTCACCCGCTTTCTGCGTCCCTTCCCTATTAACAACTTACTGCTAAGGTCCCTACTATTTAATCTTTTGAATTTCTGATATCAAGCCGATCTCATATAGTTCTTAAGTGAGAATAATATTCAAGGTAGAGATCTTCTACTAGTTAAACTGAATTATTGTTTTAAGAAGATTTCAGGGGATATACTGAAGGAGAAAGTCCAAAGTGCATTGAAGGAATTGGCAAACAACAAGGCACCAGGAACTGATGGAATAAAAATTGAAATCATTCAAGAAAGTGAGGCGGCACAGGAGGCACTCACTCATCTCTG
>NW_006409003.1:562768-571440 GCF_000296735.1 Chrysochloris asiatica | reverse complement strand
AGGGTGGAGGGTCAGAGGAAAAGAGGAAGACCCCCAATGAGATGCACTGGCAAAGTGGCAGCATCAATGGGCTCAAGCGTGGCAACAATTGTGAGGTTGGCCCAGGATCGGGCAGTGTTTCGTTGTGCTGTGCATAAGGTCATTATGAGTCAGTGCTGACTAGATGGCACCTAACAACAACAACAAATATATGTATTAAGTTTTTATTACGAACTGAGTGATTGTTTACTTGGGGGAACACCAGTTTTACACTCATCCTATGGTATTTGTTTCACTGCAGTGATTACAATCCCCTGCACACTGCATCACCCAACAGCACTTGTCTCCATTCTCAGGTATTTTTGGTTCAAGGGTTAAAGATCATCTCAGGGCAGTAGTTTCAGGAGCCATCTAGTCTCACAGATCCAAAACATCTGGATTCCCTGAGAATTTGAAATAGTGTCTATACTTACCCCCCTTGATCAGGATTCTTCTACAGAATCTTCAACCAAAATTTCAATAATGGTTTGTTGTTAAGTGCCTCTGAGTTGGTTCCGACTCACTGTGACCCTGTATAGGGTTTCCAAGGAGCAGTTGGTGGATTTGAACTGCTGAGTGACGGTAGCCGGGCAATATCCAGTTTGGTCTCATGGCAAAGGAGGCAGTTGTTTGTGGAAACAACTAGCCACACTCCCTCTCCCCCTCCTATTCCTGGTTCTCCTTCCTCTGATGCTACAAGCAAATAGAGGCCAGGCACTGTATCTTGGATAAGAAGCTCTGGTAGCATAGTGGTTACAAATCGGGCTGCGAACCGCAAGGTCAGCAGTTCAAAACTACCAACTGTTCCGTGGGAGAAAGATGAGGCTTTCTGCTCCCGTAAAGATTCACAGCCTTGCAAACCCTGTTCAGGGTCACTATGAGTCAGAACCGACTCCACGGCACATAACCACAATAACAACTGTATCTTGGATGGCCACTTGCAAACTCTTCAGATCCCATGAACTAGGAGGCAGGACAGAAGCCATGAGAATCCTGGTACTGCAGGGTAAACAACGGACTGCAAACCACAGGTCATCAGTTCAAACCCATTAGCTGCTCCTTGGGATGCCTACATAGAGTCGGAACCGACTATATGGCACTTAACAACAATACATGGCTGGAGCCTGTGGTACTGCAGATTAACACTGGACTGCTAACCATAAGGAAGGTGGTTCAAACCCACCAGTTGCTCCTCAGAAACCCCATATAAAAGAGACACCAACTCGATGGTACTTAATAACAATACACAGCTAGACTAATAGTTGCACCTTAAGACGGCCGCTCACAATCACTACTGACCAAAGTGGAACACAGGCTATGTCTCTGTAGACGCATGTTAGATGGCAGTTGACCCTGGTGTCTAGAAGGGAAACAGTAACACTAGGGAGCTAAGCACACCTCAGAATAACCAACCAGGTGAAAGCATGCACCCAAAGGAGCTCTGGAAGGAGCTCTGGTAGCGTAGTGGTTACGAATCGGGCTGTGAACCTCAAGGTCAGCAGTTCGAAGCTACCAGCCACTGTGTGGGAGAAAGATGAGGCTTTCTGCTCCTGTAAGGACTCACAGCCTCGGAAACCCTGTACAGAGTCACTATGAGACAACCCGTGGACAGAGTTAAGGGTTATAAGAAGGGAATGGCAACAGGACACAGGGAAGAAGCAGGCTGAGTGATGTTACACTATGGAGTTGTGTGTAACATGAGTAATACGGAAAACTGTCCCGCTCTTTAAATCTTCACCAAATTTAACAAGTTAGAAAAGGAAAACAAAACAAAAACTTTATTTCTCCTACTGGGTGAGTACTATCCAATTACATGGAGGGGCTTCCAAAAGTTTGTGGGGAAAAAAATCCATTATTTGTTCATTTAAACTTTTTATTGGTAATTCTGTAAAGGTTTCCAGACGAGAGCATCAGTTTTACATTTAACAAATTATTCACTGTTTCATCTCAGTGATTACAATGCCCTCCCTGCAAGCCAATTATCCTACTCCCTCCTTGTGGCTCCCCATTTACATCATATATTTCACAAATGAACAAAGCAAAAATATTTGATATACGCATACAAAACAACAAAAAAGTATTTATTTAAATGACCAAAGGGCACATTCTGCAAGTCAGCCTCCTTGCCACAGGCACACTGCTTTTGCAGTTTTATCAGATATTC
Organism: Chrysochloris asiatica; assembly: GCF_000296735.1. Classification (NCBI taxonomy): domain Eukaryota; kingdom Metazoa; phylum Chordata; class Mammalia; order Afrosoricida; family Chrysochloridae; genus Chrysochloris; species Chrysochloris asiatica. The sequence continues at coordinate 569,258 of NW_006409003.1, read as the reverse complement.
CAGTGTTAACAGCAGGACTTCAAGACAGTTCAATCATGGCCGATGAAGCAACGTCAGAACTGATCCATATTTGTGAAATGTGGGTGATGCAGGACAAGACCTGGACTGGGAAAAATTACAGGTAGAAGCGCTGAAATGGGAGACTCAAAAGAGGTGCAGTGAGCCCTTCCAAGAGCCTGATGTGGGAGACTGGACAGGTAGTAGGACTGTAAAGAGTGACCCATATTCAAAGTGGTTTAGTTGGCTGCCATCTTTGATGGGACACCACTGTTTCCAATGACAATGATGTTGATGATGAAACTGAAGAATTCTACTAACTTCTTCAATCTGAAATGAATCAAATGTGTAATTAAGGTGTACTAATTATGACTGGTGATTGGAATGTGAAAGTTGGAAACAAAGAGGAAAGATTGGTACTTGGGAAATATGGCTTTAGCGATAGAAAAGATGCTAGAGAGCCCATAAAATAATCTGCAAGACCAACATTTTATTCATTGTACTTGACCGTAAGGTCAGCAGCTCAAACTCATCAGCCACTCCTCGGAAACCCTATAGAGGGTAACTATGAGTTGGAACTGACTCGAAGGCACTTTAACAACAAATATCTCTTTTAAACAACAGAAACAGTGACTAAACACATGGATCTCGTCAGAAGGAACACACAGGAAATTAAAGACACTACATCCGTGGGAAGAGAAAATGGCAAAGCTAAATAGCATCACCATAACAAGACTAGGAGCCAACTGTGGAACAGCCCAACAATTGTTCATATGCAAGTCTAGAATGAAGCTGAATAGAATTAAACAAGTCCATGGGAGCTACCTGAAGTGTAGAGACTATCTTAAGAAAGACTGGATGCATTGGACACTAATGACTGAAGACCAGACGAGTTGTAGAATGATATCAAAAATACCACACATGAAGAAAACAAAAAGTCATTAAAAAGACAGGAAAAAAACCCAAAAAGACCAAACTCAAGGTCAGAAAAAGACTTAAACTTGCTCTTGAACATAGAGAAGCCAAAGCAACAGGAAGAAATGATGAAGAGTCAAGCAGAAAATCTCGGAGGGTAGCTTAAGAAGACAAAGGGCAGATGCATCAATTACTAATGAAGATCAAAGACTACAGCCTTCACTACAGATTCCACAATGTAAGGAACCTGAGAATCCTTACAACTGCACCAATACACAACATCACAATAAACGGAGGAAATACTGAAGCTGTCAAAGACTGTTTTGTGTTTTTTTTTAATGCTTTATTGTGAATTATGTGATAGTTTACATGGGAGGACATCAGTTTCGCATTGATCCCGTTGTAGATCATTTCCTTGGCATGGTTACAATCCCTTCCATGCATCATCCATCAACCAAAGGGTATACCCTGCAAGCCTGCCCCTCCGGTCGTCCGCACACCACCCCTCTCTCTCTCCAGGTCCAAAGTCTCCAGCTGCTCCATCTCCCCACGTCGTCGTCTCTGCCTCCATCCCTGGCATCACTGCTTCGCTGGGTAGGGTTCCATTCTCTGTTCTTCTCCTTCAATGGTCCCAGGGACTCCGCTGCTAGACTGTAAGGTTAATCAATCCCCTCCTCCTTTTGCCCCCAAATGCAAAGACTTTATTTTGCTCGGATGACAACCAATACTTATGGAAGCAACAGTCAAAAAAAAAAAAAGAAAAAAATCAAATAAGCCTACTACGAAAGATCTCTTTAAAGTGTAAAAGAGTAAAGATGTCACTTTGAGAACTAAGTTGTGCCTGAACCAAGCCAAGGTATTTTCAATCACTTCATATGCGTGTGAAAGCTCCACACTGAATAAGGAAGACCAAGTAGACTGGGCGCATTTAAAATTACAGTGTTGTTAAAGAATAGTCAAAGTACCACAGAATGCCAGAAGAACACATAAATCTGTCTTGGAAGAAGTGCAGCCTTAGAGTGAGAATGGTAAAATTTCGTCTTCTGTACTTTGGATATAATGTCAGGAAGGACCAGTCCTGGCGAAAGACATTGTGCTTGGTAAAGTAGAGGGTCAGCGAAAATGTGGAAGGCCCTCCATGACATGGATTAATATAGCGACAGCAACAATGGTAACACAACATCACAAACGTAAGGGTGGAAGACCACGCAGTGTTTTGTTCTGCTGTGCACGGGGGTTAGGATGAGTCAGAATCCACTTGATGGCACCATCACCATCAACACTGCTGGTTCCAACTCTGCCACAACAGAGATTTGGTTGCTATTCAATGTACATGTTGTCTTTGGGATCTAAAAGATAGATTACGTTTCTAGCAGGGTGCCAACACATAATTTCTCCCATTCCAGTTCACTCACAATGTCTTTGCCAATGCCACTCACACATCTATGCCAAGAAATTTAGAAGACAGTTATCTGACAAACTAATTGGGAGAGATCTGTATTTGTGCCACTGCAAAGAAAGGTGACCCAAAAGAATGTGGAAATCATTGGACAATGTCATTAATAACACATGCAAGTAAAATTTTACTAAGATAATTAAAAAGTGACTACAACAGTACATTGACAGGTGCTGCCAGAGGTTCAAGCCAGATTCAGACAAGGATGTGGAACGAGGGATATCACTGATGACGTCAGATGGATACGGGCTGAAAGCTAGAGAATACCAGAATACCACATATTTATTTACCTGTGTTTTATTGGCTATGCAAAGGCTTTCGACTGTGTGCATCATGACAAGTTATAGACAACATTGCAGAGAATGAGTATTCAGAAAGACTTAACTGTGCTCAAGAGGGCCATAACAAGGGGATTCTACATGGTTTAAAATCAGCAGAAGTGTGTGCCAGGGCAGTCTTCTTTCACCATACTTATTCAATCTGCATGCTAAACAAATAATCTAAGAAGCTGGATTATGAAGAAGAAAGTGGCATCAAGTTTGGAGGAAGATTTACTAACAATCTGCAATATGTAGGTGAGACAACCTTGCTTGATGAAAGCAAAGAGGACTTAAAATACTGATGAAGATCAAAGACCACAGCCTTCCATATGGGTTGTAATTAATGTAGGCAACAAAAATCCTCACCATTGGGCTAATAAATAACATCATCATAAAATACTGAAGTTGTCAAAGACTTGTTTGCTCGAATCAGCCATCAACACTCATGGAAGCAGCAGTCAAAAAATCAAATGACATAATGCACTAGGCAAATCTGCACAAGCCCTCTTTAAAGTGTTCAAGAGTAAAGCTGTCAGTTTGAGGACTAAAGTGTGTCTTACCCCAGCCATGGTATTTTCAATCACCTCACAGGCATGTGAAAGTTGGACAGTGAATAAGACCACAGAAGAATCGATGCATTTGAATTATGGTATTGAAGAAGAATATTATTGAAGAAGAATGGATTGCCAGAAGAATAAACCAATCTGTTTTGGAAGATGTACAGCCAGAATGTTCCTTAGAAGCCAGGATGGCCAGACTCTGTCTGTTTTACTTTAGAATATTATCAAAAGGGACCAGTCCCTGGACAAGAACACGATGCTTGGTAATGTGGAGGGACAGTGGCAGCATCAAGTGTCGCAGCAATTGTGAGATGGCACAGACCTATTTACTGGTAGTATAGTGGTTATGAATCAGGCTGCTAAGCTCAATGTCGGCAGTTTGAAATTACCAGCTGTTCCAAGGGAGAAAGATGAGGTTTTCTGCTCCCGTAAAGATTTACAGCCTCAGAAACCCTGTGCAGGGTCACTGTGTGGGAACCAACTCCATGGTACTTAACAACATTTACATTAAAAAAAAAAAGTTAGCATCATCCCTGACTCCTACCCTTGTTGTGGTTGTTATGTGCCCTGGAGTAGGTCCGTCTCATAGTGATCCAGTACAGGGTTTCCGAGGCTGCAAATCTTTAACCGGAGCAGAAAGCCTCATCTTTCTTCCGCGGAAACGCTGGTAGTTTCAAACTGTTGAGCTTGCGGTTCACAATCCGATTCGTAACCACTACGCTACCAGAGCTCCTACCCTACTCTCCCTGAAGTCTGGCAGCCCTACCTAGATTTATTAAATACCAAATCCACAAATGTCCTCCACTTCCACAGCCAACTAGTCCAGTCACCTTGAAGCTGCGCCTGGACTACGGCAGTAGCGTCTTCCCGAGTTTTCCTGCCACACAAGTCACATCCGTACTGGGATCCTAAGCTCCTGATACTCCCCTGAGCTCCAGGGCAGACGGTCAACTTCTCAGGGAGCCATTCCAAGCCTGACTCTACTCCCACGAGAATCGGAAACCTGTAGTCCCGTCAACACTTCCTGCTCAGTCTCAACTCCAAACATTTGCACATAGTTCTACCTATGCCTTGGATAACCTTCCAACAACATGGCCTTAACTCTGTACCCCGGTTTGGGGTTAGTTAAGGACTAGATGAACAGCAGATAAAGCTGGAACACCAGCTCTCCTTATACCCCGGGACACCACACTCCTAGACCCCTCCAGGTGGAGTCACAAACAGCGGGGCTCTGGGGTACACTCCTCAGCAGCGCGGGGTCCATGGGCACTTCTGCCACTCTGCAAAGGTCCAGCGGACCTCCAGGTCACTGAGAACGAATCTTACCAGTTATTACCTTGTCCAAGGCTTGGGGTCACAGGCCAGTGCTAACCCTACAGCGCCATCCCAGGAGCCAGAGATGGGCTGTTGTGGTGTGTTGGGGGGGTGAAATGTTCCGACATATACTGACCCCTGTATAGCCGACTGGTGAGTTTGAACCGCCAACCTTCGGGTTCAAAGCGACCTTGTGGACTCCAGAGATGGGCTACTAAGTAAAAAAGGGGAGCGGTTCGAACCCAGCAGGTCTGTGCCTGAGGAAGACGAGGCTGCCTGCTCCCATGGAGGTCTACCCTGTCCTAGAGGCTCGCTGCGTCGGACTAGACTAGAAGGCGGTGGGTTTTGTGTTTGGGGGCCTCCTCCTTACCACCCCACTTACACTCATTTGCCCTGAGCAGCTTCTGGGAAATTGGAGACGCACACAACACACAAGTTCCTCTTCTCATCAAACCCTCCCCGACAAGGGCGGTGCAAGCCCTCCGTTTGATATTACAGGCTTGACTCCCACCCCTAAAGACGAGAGGGTCTCGGGTCTACACGGACGGCTCTGGGCTCCTGACGCTCCCCCCCGGGCCACACCCGTGCGCAGACGGCCCTGATCCGAGGTGCTAGGGTTCCCCGGCGCCTTTACCTGAGGCAGCTCCTTCCGCCCGGACGCCGCCATCCGGGCCTGTGGGCGGCGCGTGGCCGTGAGAGGCGGGGGTGGAGGGTGGGCGGAGACCTGGACAAGGCCGCGCCCAGCCCGGTCCCGGCCCCGACACCCAGGGCGGCGTCGCAGGCCTGACTCACAAACGTTTCTGGGCCTTGACAACGCCGTCTCTCACGTAGACGCGTCCGCACCCGGCCCAGTGTAACCACTAATGGGCTGAGCACACGTGAGAACAATCAAAATGACCGCGACGAGGAAGACGCCGGATGTTCTGCCTGACATGATGCCCGCGAGAGGAAATGTCTCTCTCCTGGACATTCATTGGCTCAACGCCACTTCCGCTCTGCGCAGAGCTTTCTGGGTATTGTAGTTTCCACAGTTGTACAAGCTTCGGGGACGAAGACTAGAGACTGGAGGGCATATTCGGGAGCAATGGAACAAGGCATCCTCTGTCTCCAACGGCAGGAAGGGCCTTCGCCCCCACTTAAAGAAGCGGTTAAAGCCTTGAGAAGCATAATATTTCAGTCTTCATGAAGCTCAATCAGCTTTCTCCCAGAAGCTAGGAATGTGATTTCAGATGCTACAAAAGGCTAAAAGATCCAAATCCACAGGAACCTAATGAACAGTTTAAGATCAATTGCATGTATTCTGAAACATGTTCAGTCAGGGACAAGAGAAAAAAAATTATTCAACAAGACAGAAGAGACACGGAAGGACAAGGGTGGATCTCAGCCTGCAGTTAGCACAGAAAACATCTGTTTAGTCAATAATTTATCTCTTTCAGTGAGCAATACTTGTATCCGCTTAGTATTTCTCACTCCCCATACTGGGAGTTCTGGTGTGGCGCTGTGGGTTAGTGCGCCAGACTGCAAAGCCGTTTGAATTGCAAGGTCGGTGGTTCGGTGGCTCAATCATGAGCTGCTCCTCAGAATCGACTCGGCAGCACAGAACAAAAACAATTCCCCATACTGTAGAAGAAGGAGCTCTGGTAGCGTAGTGGTTACGAGTCGGCCTGCAAACCTCAAGGTCAGCAGTTCGAAACTACCAGCTGTTCCGTGAGAGAAAGATGAGGCTTTCTGCTCCTGTAAAGATTTATAATCTCGAAAACCCTGTATAGGGTCGCTATGATTTGGAACCAACTCCACGGCACATAACCACCACCATATTGCAGGAGTCCTGGTGTAACACTGTGGGATAAAGTACTGGACCGCAAGGTCGGCAGTTCAAACTCACCAACCGCACCTTGGAAACCCTATACACCTACACAGGATGGCTG
>NW_006409003.1:540484-562075 GCF_000296735.1 Chrysochloris asiatica | reverse complement strand
ATAGGATAAGCACTGGACTGCAACCACAACGTTGGTGAGTGAAATCTTCTACCGGGTCGCTATGAATTGGAACTGATTCAAACCCTGTACTGGGTTTCCGAGGCTGTAAATCTTTATGGGAGCAGAAAGTCTCATCTTTCTCCCGCGGAGCGGCTGGTAGTTTCGAACTGCTGACCTTGCGGTTTGCAGCCCGATCCGTAACCACTATGCTACCAGAGCTCCATGGTCTTATCTCCTTGCAATAAAGTTAGGCTCAAGTCTTTTGTGAAGGCAGGTAGTGTTTGACTAGCACATTATGATTCAGATAAACAGTTGTGAAATGCAAATGTGAGAACCAGCTGCTGGGGTGATCCATCTTCAAGGGTATCTTGGGGGTAATAGGCTGTTATGACAAAAGGGACCGATGAGAAGAGGAAGAGACTTGAAGAGACACAGTCCAATTCATAACCACTATGCTACCAGAGCTCCTTGTTGTTAAATACCATCAAGTCCGTTCTGATAACGACCCTATAGAGGGTTTTTGAGGCTGTATGTTTGTGGGAGCTGAAATCCTCCTCTTTTGCCCCTGGACTCAAACCACCCACCTTGTGGTTTACAGCTTATTGTATGGAAGAGCCCCGCTCCCTTATTAAGTCTTGTTGTTGTTGTGAAGTGCCCTCGAGTTGTTTGGATGTAGGGTTTCTAAAGAGCAACGGGTGAGTTTGAACCACCAACCGTGGGATTCAAACTGACCACACAGTCCAGTGCTTATCCTACTGCAAGAGTATATACACGACAAACACAGATCACCCTGGCCAGGGAAAACATAGATGCTGTGATGAATTTCCAAAATTCTACCTCCACGTGGTGGTGGGTGACCTTTTAGAGAGCACAGAGAACAAAGGAATCGCCTCCCACAACCACGACTGAAGGCAGTAGTGTACCACATACACAAGCGGGGCCTACTCAGAGTTGTTGTTGTTAAGTGACCCCATGCAGGGTTTCCGAGGCTGTAAATCTTTACCGGAGCAGAAAGTCTCATTTTTCTCCCATGGAACAGCTGGTAGTTTCGAACTGCTGACCTTGCGGCCCACAGCCCAATTCATAACCGCTACGCTACCAGAGCCCCTCTACTGAAAGTTGTTGTTGTTAAGTGCCGTGGAGTCAGTTCCGACTCATAATGACCCTGCACAGGGTCTCTGAGGCTGTTAATCTTTACGGGAGCAGAACGCATCTTTCTCCCGCGGAGCAGCTGGTAGTTTCGAACTGCTGACCTTGCTGTTCACAGCCCAATTTGTAACCACTAAAACTCTGGTAGCGTAATGGTTACGAATCGGGCTGCGAACCTTAAGGTCAGCGGTTCGAAACTACCAGCCGCTCCGCGGGAGAAAGATGAGGCTTTCTACTCCCGTAAAGATTTACACCCTCGGAAACCCTGTACAGGGTCGCTATGGGTCGGAACCGACTTGACGGCACTTAACAACAACAACATGCTACCAGAGCCCCTCTACTCAAAGTTGTTGTTGTTGTTGTTGTAGGGAGGCACTATTGCAGATAAGAAAGCCTACAGTCTCTGAGGCTCTCCTGGTATGACATCACAACCAAGCGACCATTAGGGTGTGTCCAGGAATGCTCCTATGAGGGCCAGCTGGAGGAAGTGTTCCCAAACCCACTTTTGAATATATTCTCCTCCTAACTCCGGCAATTCAGGAGGTACTTAAAGAAAAACTGGCAGCTGGACACTTCAACTTAGGTACAAGGTGGAATTAGGGTCTTCTTAACTGGAATTGTTCACAGGCAGAAAAAAAACCCCAAAGCTTTCAGAGATCATGCTCTACTGGAACACTGTGGGTTAATGCGCAGGACTGCAAAGTCAGTTTGCACTGCAAGGTTGATGGTTCAAGCTCACCAGGTGCTCCTTGTAGGTGGGAAATATCTGTATATAAAGACAGACTGCGGCCCTTATTGAATTGACAGCCTAGTCAAGGGATAGACACAGAACACAGGAAAGAAGCTCTATGGTATTGCAGAGCTGTTGTCGCTAAGTGCCATCCAGTCAATTCCGACACGGCGACCCTGCATAGGGTTTCCAAGGAGCGACTGGTGGGTTTGAACTGCTGACCTTTCAGTTGGCAGCCCAGAGCTTACCCTCCAGCTCCACATTGTGTTAGACTGTGATAAACACAATTTGAAGGAGCGATGAGGCTGCTGAGATTTGGAGAGACAGGACATTTTATTACAATAAGGGTTAGTGTTGCTGTTTAGTGCCATCAAGTCAGTCCTGACTCATAGAGCCCCTGTATAGGGTTTCCAAGGAGAGGCTGGTGCCCACCTTGCAATTCAAACTGACCTTGTGGTCCAGTGCATTATCCTGCAGCGCCACGCCAGGACCCCACAATAAGTCAGGACCATTGAGCAAACACATGAAGAAGGTGAGGGATGAGCAATGTGGGTATTTGTGGAATTCGTTCCAGGCTGAAGAAACAGGTTTCATCTATGAAAACTTTGGATCAGTCTGATGTTTGATGCATTTCCCCGGCACCTACTTTCCTTGCTTTTCCCCCACTGCTTTCTCCATCAGACCCTCTACAAACACATTAAACTTCTTCTAGTTCTTTGGCTCCCACATGGGCCTTCTCAACTCAGTATACTTGCCAGCAAAAAACAAAAGAGTAGCAAGAGTGTAAAAGAGACGCGCATGCTCACCAGGACCAGGATGGTGCATGTGGCCCTGGCCTCATGGGACGCTCTGGGGGAGAGGCTGTCGCTATGATGCTGCATCCGTGCAGGATCAGGACCATGAAACCGCTCGACTTGCCCAGCGCGCGAGTCCCAGGCACATAACATCATTGGTGATGAGTGCATTTACTAAACATCTATCAATCTCTCTGGAATATTCCAGGTACAATAACCCAAGAAAATTTCATGCTTACGTTTCTGTTCTTCCGTGGGCTGGTCATTCTCATGGAATGTGAGCATTGACTAAGAGATGCAGGCTCCAACAGCAGAGGACAATGCCCTTTGGGGATCTCATTCTTTTCTCTATCCGTCTACCAATCCTGGGGCAAAGTTTAATGGTCTGGAAGCCACTCAGGAAGCAGGACACACACACACCCCTTACTTGGTGTAAAAAGAAAGCAACTCTACATCCAAAGTCACCCAGGAAATACTTCAATCCAAAAGCTGCCAAGATCTGAGAGAAGCACCAAGGGGTTGGCTATGACCTGCTGGTGGAGAATCAAGTCTGTGTGCCTCAGTGTGAGACCAGTCTTCAGAGTGAAGTTATAAAGACAAAGGAGAAAGGATTTTCCAAGGATCCCAGCTCCAGTTTGAGTCAGGATGATGATACCCAAGTTTAGGCTAATTAAGGACATTTGTTCACCTAATTTTGAGAGAATAACTGAAAGTAGAGACGACCAGAAAGATGTTTACCTGTGCTTTATTGACTACGCAAAGGCTTTTGGTTGTGTGGATCATGACAAGCTATGGACAACATTGTGAATATGAGTATTCCAGAACACTTAATTGTGCTCATGAGGAATCTGTACCTGGACCAAGAGGCAGTTGTTAGAACAGAACATGGGAACACTGGATGGTTTAAAATGAAGAAAGATGTACAACAGGGTAGTATTCTTTCACCATACTTATTCAACCTGTATGCTGAGCAAATAATCCGAGAAACTGGGTTCTATGAAAAAAAATGTGGCATCAGGATTGGAGGAAAACAACCTGCGATATGCAGATGATACAACTTTGCTTGCTGAAAGATAAGAGGACTTAAAACATTTACTGGTGAAGATCAAAGAGTACAGCCTTCAGTACGGATTACATCTCAATGCAAAGAAAACAAAAATCCTCACCACCGGACTAATAAACAACATTCTTATCAATGGAGAAAAGATTGAAGTTGTCAAGGACTTCATTCTTCTTGGATCAACTATCAACACTCACAGAAGCGACAGTCAAGAGATCAGATGACGTATTGCATTAGGCAAATCTGCTGCACAGGAACTTTTTTAAGTATTGAAGAGCAAAGATGTCAGCTTGAGGACTAAGGTGCACCTGACCCAAGCCATGGTATTTTCAATAACCTCATATGCACGCGAAAGCTGGACAGTGAATAAGGAAGACCATAGAAGAATTGATGCTTTTGAGTTCTGGTGTTGGAGGAGAATATTGAAAAGTGCCATGGACTGCCAAAAGAACCAATAGATCTGTTATGGAAGAAGTGCAGCCAGAGTGCTCCTTGGAGGCCAAGATGGCCAGACTTTGTCTCTCATACTTCATGTTTGGTAAGGTGGAGGGTCAGAGAAAAAGAGGAAGACCCCCAACGAGATGGATTGGCCAAGTGGCAGCATCGATGGGCTCAAGCGTGGCAACAGTCGTGAGGTTGGCCCAGGATCGGGCAGTGTTTCATTCTGCTGTGCATAGGGTCTCTATGAGTCGGTATGGACTCGATAGCACCTAACAACAACAATAGTGGTCAATCCTGGGAAGGTGCACACCAAGCACAGGGCAGACAGAAACTTAAGAACAGACAAAAGTATCAAAGCCAAGTTGAAACACCTTACCCAGGAAATACAGATCAACTTGGACAAAAGTAACAGACCTCTGGAGTAGGAACTAAGGCAAAGGAACTCCTCAGGCTCTGGGGGGAAATCTCAAAACAACCAAGCTTGTTTCACCACAATTACATTCGCAGGTCCACATTCAAGGGGAGGGGATTCTACAGGGTGTGTTCTCATAAACATACAGTATGTTGTACAGTAGCTAAACCAGGGAAGAGGATCATTGCCGTATGTTGTTGTTGTTAACTGTTGTCAAGTCAGTTCTGATTCATAGAAACCCTGTATAGGGTTTCCGAGAAGCAGCTGGTGGGTTTGAACCGCCAACCTTGTGGTTCGCAGTCCAGTCCTATAGCACCATACACCAGAGGCCCACGAAATAATTTGGTCTGGCCCTGCCAAGGCAACCACAATTCCAGCCCTCACATTTGTTGTTGTTAATGCTGTCATGTCCATTCCGACCCATAGTGACCCTGTATAGGCTTTCCAAGGAGTGGCTGGTGAGCTTGAACCGCCGACCTTGAAGTTCAAAGCAACCTTGCGGTCCAGTGCATTAACCCACAGCGCCACACCAGGACTCCACTGCTGTAGCTGTCATTAACTGCTGTTGAGTCAAATCCAACCCATAGTGACCCTATATAAGGTTTCCAAGGAGCAACTGGTGAGCTTGAACTGCTTGACTTACAGTGAATTAATTAAATGTTTAACCAAATAGAGCAGGCTAATTTTTAAGTTGATAATTTTGTATGGCCCACAAATGATGTTAATAAATTTTGGCAGAAAAAAGGTTCCCCACCCCTGAGTTAAACAAAAACAAAAGTAGGAATCCTGCAAGCTGCTAATGACCAGATGTCTTCCCACAATTCTCAGTGGAGTCCTCAGTTATGGAGGAGTGTTGGAACCTGACTTTCTCTATTTTCTAATTAAGTTATAGTTATTCATGAACTATGAGAGCTAAGAAGCAAGTATTTCTATATGCAATATGTTTATTTTCTGTTATAAACGTCTGGTTTCTGTTATTCAGAATGTTCTTCTACCCGGCTCTCTGAGGGTAAGCCATGTGTGAGCGCTCCACGTTGCTTAGCGTGTCTTGTGTCTCTTTTATGTGCACTCACAACTGTCCCGTTTTTGCATGGTGCGTGGCGCTCTGTGTTTTCGTCTCCTTTACTGATTTTTGGTTTTCACTCAATTTCTTCTTTTCAATAATTTTCTTCCTTTTTGATTTAATAACTGAAATGTAGAACATAATGTTAATGAGCTTACCACCAGGAATAGAAATGGAAATCGAAAGAGTGAGGAGAAAAGTTTGGGGAAAATAAAGGTACATACAGTGAAATTTAGCAGGCAGTGATAAATGGTATTTCTTTGACAAGGATGGTGAAACTTGAATTTTCAAACTATCTTCCCACTTTCTGCATTCAAACTTTATAAATGTCTTAGTCTGATGTCATATTTGTTTTGACATCTCTAGTTTCCTCGTAAGAAAAATGGAGCTAAGAAGAACATGTAGGAAAGGAATAATCCAGAGAGATGAGAAGACATTCTACTGGGAACAATAAAGGCCACCTGCCTCAACAAGCAGATACTCTCTTCTACTCTTGGGCACTCCTCCGTTTTCTCTTTGTGCCTCCAGTTGTTAGGGAGGAAATCCATGCCAGGGAAACTTAATAGGATGGAATCTGATACTGCACTTTCTATGTACTTTTGGGCTAGAATTTTCTAAACAGGTACCCAGGAATATCACAGCTCTTCCACTGAATCCGGTTTATATTAGCGTCTATATTGCCCTGGTAGCGTAGTGGTTACGAATCGGGCTGCGAACCTTAAGGCCAGCAGTTCGAAACTACCAGCCGCTCCGTGGGAGAAAGATGAGGCGTTCTGCTCCCATAAAGATTTACAGCCTCGGAAACCCTGTACAGGGTCGCTATGGGTCGGATCCGACTCGATGGCACTTAACAACAACAATATTGCCCTTTCCTCACCGAAAATGCAGAAAACACCCATGAAAAGCATCTCTTGGATAGAGGAGGTAGTGAGTTCTGATGTGTGGGTTTGGATCTTGTTTCCGCATCAAACTCCACCAGTGGGTATAGATGGAACATATGCTAAACTATGTTCTAAATGCAGGGGTCCCTGGTGGTGCAGTGCTTAAAGCACTGGGCTGCCAAACAAAAGGTCAGTGGTTTGAACCTACCAGCTGCTGCTGGGCAAAAGCCATCATAGTTGACTTCCATGAAGAATTACAACCATGGAAACCCCAGACAGTTTCACTCTGTTCTACAGGGTCGGTGTGAGTCAGAATCCACAGAGGTCAGTGAGTCTGGGGTTCTAAATGCAGGAACCCTAAGTCACTTGGTACTGTCCAGACTGTTATTAATGGTGACCCCATGTCTTATAGCGTAGAAGTGCTCCGGAGGTTTCTGAGCTGTCCTGGTGTGACTCTATAGGATAAACCCTGCACTGCTAACCACAAGGTCGGCAGTTCAAATCCAGAAGCTGCTCCTCAGAAACCTTATACAGGGTCACTATGAGCTGCAAACGACAACAGCACTTAACAACGGCAGCAGCCTTATGATGCAGGTCACTGTGCCTTCCTGTGTGTAGTACACCACGGGGTGTACAAAGCACCCACCTTGAGGCTGGTGTTCACTGTCGTCCAGTGCTGTTACATCAAGGCCCATTTCGGTTAGCAGCCTTTAACCTACAGTGCTGATCCTGCCGCTGCACACCGGGACTCTCTTTGGATTAATTTGCTGTTGCTAGTGCTATGGAGTCGGTTCCGACTCACAGCGACCCTGTATAAGGTTTCCAAAGAGCACCGGTGGGGTTTGAACCGCTGGCCTTGTGGTCAGCAATCCTGTGCTTATCCTAAAGTGCCACACCAGGAGTGAAAAACATTAGTGCCCCTCAGGGACCCTTAACCAGGAACACCACCATGTTAACAAGGATGTTTAAGGGAAATGTTCTGTCCAGGAAACAGTTCATTTCCTCAACTCCACTTTGTTGTTGTGAAGGGCCATCAAGTTGGTTCTGACTCATAGCAACCCTAAATAGGGTTTCTAAGGAGTGGCTGGTGGGTTTGAACTGCCAACCTTGTGGTTAGCAGCCCAGCACTCATCCTACAGTGCCATACCAGGACGCCATTTAAGTTTATTTTAAATTGTCCTACAGAAGGCACCAAGCAACCTGATTGCTATTTGTCCTTTTGTATAATTGGATGAAAATGACTTTTTTTTTCTATTATTGTTGTTATGTGCCGTGGAGTCGGTTCCGACTCATAGCAACCCTGTACAGGGTTTCTGAGGCTATAAATCTTTACAGGAGCAGAAAGCCTCATCTTTCTCCCACGGAACAGCTGCTAGTTTCAAACTGCTGACCCTAAGGTTCGCAGCCTGATTCGTAACCACTACGCTACCAGAGCTCCTTTTTGTGTATAGGACTGGCCATAAATCTTAACTTTCCTTACCTCAAACACTATTCATTCCCAATTAGTTTACCCTTTGAAAAGCAAACCATGATTGTTAGCTTTGTGTGACTTCACATCTGACCGTTAGACTGGGAGGTCCTCTACCTGAATGAATGAACCCTTCAAGTTCCTTCTCATTCTCCGGAAGCAGGTAGGTAGATTCGGTCTGCCCCTCATCCTCGGCACCCTCTTCTTCATCTCCTAATAACGGTATCCTGACGTTCTTATAAAGCAATGCAAGTTTTTGTCTTTCCTCGGCCTGGACCAGACGGCTGGAGAGTACAACAGATGAATTTAGGAGCACAATGTTCATCGTAAATCTTTATACCTTAACGATGTGATCTTTTGACTGGAAATGAGTCACTTGTACAAGGTGGTAGGTAGGGGAGGGAGGCAGAACTAGACTTCTAAACAAAGATGGCTACAGTCACACTCAGGTGTCCACATCACTGATGGCTATAGTCACTCTCAGGTGTTTATGTCACCGATGGCTAGTCACTGTTAGGCATCCACATCACTGATGGCTATAGTCACTCTCAGGTGTCTACGTCAATGATGTCTACAGTCACTCTCATGTGTCTACGTCACTGATGGCTACAGTCACTCTCGGGTGTTTATGTGGACAGGCAGGAAAGGTGCTGGTTGTTAAACGCCATCGAGTTGGTTCCGACTCACAGTGACCCTGTCTAGGGTTTCTAAAGAGCAGCTGATGGGTTTGAACCACCGATCTTGTGGTTAGCAGTCCAGCACTTATCCTACAGTGACACTCTAGGAGTCCAAGACGTAGCTCTAATAATTCCCAAGACTGGATCACAGCCAGGACTGGGATGAGGAGGCACTTGTGTCAAATACAAGATTTAAGGGGCTGACAAAAAAACAGCTATAAGTTAGATAAATAATTTATACTAGTCAGTAATATCCATAAAATTTTCAGTGACTAAATATTCAGAAGTAGTTTATCTACCTTCTTCTTAGTCTAGAAACTCAGCTGAAACCCGTCCACCATGGGTGACCCTGTTGGTTTAAAATATCCATCCGTGGCGTACCTTCCAAAATCACTACAACATTCAAGCCACCACAGTACCACACACTGACAGACAAGTGATGAACTGAAGAAATACCTCAAGCCTCGACTTGAAATATTGAAGGATTCTACAGGCAAAATATTGAATGATGCAGAAAGCATCAAGAGAAGATGGAAGGAATACACAGAGTTACTGTACCAAAAGGAAATGGTTAATTTTCAACCATTTCAAGAGGTAGCATATGATCAAGAGCCAATGATACTAAAGAAAGAAGTCCAACGTACACTGAAGGCACTGGCAAAGAACAAATCTCTGGGAATTGATGGAATACAAATTTAAATCCTTCAGTAAACTGACGCAGTACTGGAGGCACTCACTCATCTTTGCCAAGAAATTTGGACGACAGCTACCTGTCCAACTGATTGGGAAAGATCTATATTTGTGCCCATTCCAAAGAGATGTCACCCAACAACAGAATGCAGAAGTCATCGGACAATATCATTAATATAACAGGCAAATAAAATTTTGCAAAGATAATTCAGAAACCGCTGCAGCAGTACATTGACAGGGAATTGCCAGAGGTTCAGGCCGGATTCAGATGAGGACGTGGAACAAAGGATATCATTGCTGATGTCCGATGGATCTTGGCTCAAAGCAGAGAATACCAGAAAGATGTTTACCTGTGCTTTATGGACTATGCAAAGGCTTTTGATTGTGTGGATCATGACAAGCTATGGACAACATTGCAGAGAATGAGTATTCCAGAACACTTAATTGTGTTCATGAGGAACCCTTGCATAGACCAAGAGGCAGTCATGCAAACGTAACAGGGGACACTGAATGGTTTAAAATTAGGAAAGGTATGTTCCAGGGTTATATTCTTTCATTCAATCTGTATGCTGAGCAAATAATGAAAGATGGACTGTATGAAGAAAAACGTGGCATTAGGATTGGAGGAAGACTCATTAACAACCTGCAATATGCAGATGATACAACCTTGCTTGCTGAAAGTGAAGAGGATTTAATATACTTATTGATGAAGATCAAAGATCACAGCCTTCAATATGGGTTGCACCTCAATATAAAGAAAACAAAAATCCTCATTATGGACCAATAAATAACACCAAGATAAACAGAGAAAAGATTGAAGTTGTCAAGGACTTCATTTTGCCCGGATGAGCCATCAACGCTCTTGGAAGCAGCAGTCAAGATATTAAATGTCGTATTGCATTAGGCAAATCTGCTGCACAAGATGTCTCTAAAGTGTTGAAGAGCAAAGATGTCTGTTTGAGAACTAAGGTGCGTCTGACACAAACCATGGAATTTCAATAACCTCATATGCATGCAAAAGTTGGACAGTGAATAAGTTATGGTGTTGCAGGAGAATATTGAAAGTACCATGGACTGCCAAAAGAACAAACAGATCTGTGTTGGAAGACGTACAGCCAGAGAGTGCTCCTTGGAAGCTAAGATGGACACACTTCATCTCTCATACTTAGGACATATTATCAGAGGGACTAGGAGAAGGGCATCAAGTTTGGTAAGTGGAGGGTCAGAGAAAATGAAATGGATTGATTGGCACAGTGGCAGCAGCAATGCGCTCAGGCAGGGCAGTAATTGTGAGGTTGGCATAGGACTGGGCACTGTTTGGTTCTGTTGTGCAGAGGGTCGCTCTGAGTCGGTACTGACTAGATGGCACCTGACAACAATAATTGAGTTTCTTTTAGAACATCACATTTTGGGAGGGACACTGGGTCCCCCCAAAAAATGTTTGAGTCTAGTGTCTCAAACAGTGATTTTCAAACATTTTTGACCATGACCCACGGCAAGAAATACCTTTACATAACAACTACAGGTGGACATGTTTGTGAAAAGTTTAAAAATCAGGATTCACTTTACTATATGTAATGCTTCCTGATATCGTCTAGGCTCCTACACTGTCTTCTGTTCTGTTTTGTTTTTGTTTCTTTGATGTCAAGACCCAACTCACGAAATGTATAACAACTACAATCATTTTACGATTATAATGATCATCATCACCCTTTGAACTAAATAATGCCTTCGTTAATTTATTATATCTTCCCAAAAAATAGTAGGTGGTACATAGAGCACATACTTACCGTACCACATAGAAAACAGCGATCCCACTTAGCAGAGCAGTGCTGATGGCTATGCACGCAGCTACCATAACCCGGACAAGAGCAGGTCTATGTGGAATCATGCCTGACATTGGGGGAGAAAAAGAAGTTCTCATAGCATTGCATTTTGATAGTGTCTAAGGAGCTCAGGATGTCAGCTTGAGGACTAAGGTGTGCCTGACCCAAGCCATGCTATTTTCAATAACCTCATATGCATGCGAAAGCTGGACAGTGAATAAGGAAGACCATAGAAGAATTGACGCATTTGAGTTATGGTGTTGGAGGAGAATATTGAAAGTGCCATGGGCTGCCAAAAGAACCAACAGATCAGTGTAGGAAGAAGTGCAGCCAGAGTGCTCCTTGGAGGCTAGGATGGCCAAACTTTATCTCTCATACTTCAGACATATTGTCAGGAGGGAACCAGTCAGTGGAGAAGGATATCATGTTTGGTAGGGTGGAGGCTCAGAGAAAAAGAGGAAGACCCCCAACGAGATGGATTGGCCAGGTGGCAGCATCGATGGACTGAAGCGTGGCAACAGTAGTGAGGTTGGCCCAGGATTGGGCAGTGTTTTGTTCTGCTGTGCATAGGGTTGCTATGAGTTGGTACGGACTCGATGGCACCTAACAACAACAACAAGGAGCTCTGGTTGTATAGTGGTTACAAATTGGGCTGCTAAGCTCATGGTTAGCAGCTCGAAGCTACCAGCTGTTCTGCGGGAGAAATATGAGGCTTTCTGCTCCCGTAAAGATTTACAGCCTCGGAAACCCTGTGCAGGGTCGCTGTGGGTCAGAACTGACTCCATGGCACATAACCTGGTGGTGCTGTGGGTTAGGTGTTTGGCTGCTGACCACTAGGTCATCAGTTCAAACTTACCAGTCACTCCATGAGAAAGATGAGGCTGTTCCCATCTTTACACTTTCAGAAACCCTGTAGAGGGTCACACTGAGTTGGAATGGATTCAATGAGAGCAGGTTTGGTTTGGGGTTTATCAGTTACCTTGCTAATCATTGTTATTTCAAAGGGGAATGGGTGTTAAAAGACAAAATGGAAAAAATAGTATTTTTAAAGTTTAAAAAAATTACTGAGGCTAGATTTCTTAGTCTGTGTGAAGAAATAAAACTTGAATTTGCACCTAAGCCTTGCACCCTTTTCTCATCCACTTCCTGTCCTCGGACAAGGTCTTATTGTACCGTGAGACCCTTCAGTGTAACAGCAGCCATCTATGTTGTTAGAATGAGAGTGGTTTTCAGTCTTTGAATCCAGAATTACCCTGGCTGCTTCAAGGTGTGTGATATTGTAGTGATTCCACGAACCTGTGTCCCTAAACCAAAAAAACCAAACTAATTGCTGTTGACGCCTGGCAGCTGCCGTGTGTCAGAATAGAACTATAATCCAAAGAGATTTCATGGCTGAGTTCTTCCAAAGTACAATATCAGGCCTTTCTTTGAGGAACCTATGGGTAGGTTTGAACTGCCAACTGTTTGGCTAGTAGTCAAGCACTTAATGGTTTGTGGTACCCAGAGATTCCAAACCTGAGTCCCATGTGCCGGATCTTAGTTCTACAGAATGAGCTATAAAAATGTGGTTGTTCATTGTCAGCTCGGGTTTATGCTCCTCCTCCTTCGTGGGTTCTGAAATTAAAGACAACAACATAAAGCAGTTATTGTTTGTATACATTGAACTAAGAGCAACAGACAAAGTACCTACATTGTTCCACCACTTTTAACATCTGACAAATTGAGGGGTCCCTGGTCCCCTACTTGGCAGAGATGATGCATTTGAGTTATGGTGTTGGAGGAGAGTATTGAAAGTGCCATGGGCTGCCAAAAGAACCAACAGATCTGTGTTGGAAGAAGTGCAGCCAGAGGGCTCGTTGGAGGCCAAGATGGCCAAACTTAGTCTCTCATACTTCGGACGTATTGTCAGGAGGGACCAGTCGCTGGAGAAGGATATCATGTTTGGTAAGGTGGGAGGGTCAGAGAAAAAGAGGAAGACCCCAATGAGATGGATTGGCCAAGTGGCAGCATCAATGGACTCAAGTGTGGTCACAGTAGTGAGGTTGGCCCAGCATCGGGCAGTGTTTCGTTCTGCTGTGCATAAGGTTGCTATGGGTTGGTACCGACTCGATGGCACCTAACAACTACAACAAGTACTTGACCTTCCCTCACCATCTGTCCTTTCACTGGTACATCAGAAAGGGTTCCTTTGACTGAGTGGAAATGCCCTGAGGGTCACCCCGGGGAGAAAATCCGCCTGGCTAATGAAAACCATCTGGACTGTGGGAAAGGAAGATGCTTAATTGTAGACTTTTAGGTGGGCAGGAGGATCACACTTTGTTATGAAACATTTTGAGCTGAAATCTGGAATTTTAGTGTGGTTTCAGTAAGCATCTCTCTTTCTATAGGATCAAAAGCTAAGGGTTCCAGGAGAAACCTAGTCTGCAAGACTAATAGTCTACAGGAGACATGGCCTCCACGACCCTGAGACCAGAACTAGATGGTGCTCAGTTTCCACTACCAGTCATTCTGGTCAGAACCACAATAGATGGATCCTGATAGAATGGGGAAAATGTAGAACAAAATCTCAAATTAAAAAAAACAACAACACAAAAAACCCCAGACTTATTAGACTGGTTGAGATTGAAGTACTTTTTGAAATTATTGCCCTGAGATCCTCTTTAAACTGAAGTGAAAGTAGCCTCTGAGGTCACTGTTTACCTAAATAACAAATACTGAATAATAAAATAAAGTACTGTGCTCCTTTTATAACATATCTCTATGAGACCAAGTGGTCAGTGATTAATAAAAACAAAAATGAGAAGCTAAGCCGGTAGGGAAACTAGATTATTGGAAATGGAACAACCAGAACAGAAATAAGGAGAGTCCATGCATTGTGAAGAATGCAACCATTTATGTAGACATTGCTGAGTGGGAACCTAAACTGCCATGCAAATAAACTTTCATTAAAAAACCCAACAATAAAACCAGCAGCAACACACACACACAAAACACCCAAAAACATACACACAGCAAAAAGACAGCAATCAATTCATACCTATTGATAATTACACTGAATGTAAATGGATTAAATGTACCCGTCAAGAGACAGAGACAGCAGAATAGATAAGAAAACAGGATCCTTCAATATGCTGTCTGCAAGAAACACATCAAAAAGATAGAGACATTCTCCCACGTAAACTATCACATAATTCACAATAAAACACTTTTTTGAAAAAAGATAGCCAGTCTAAATGCTCAATCAAGATGGCAGATCGGGTAGACGTGAAGAGAGGAGCTGGAGAAGGATATCATGTTTGGTAAGGTGGAAGGTCAGAGAAAAAGAGGAAGACCTCCAACGAGATGGATTGGCCAAGTGGCAGCATCGATGGAGTCAAGCATGGCAACAGTAGTGAGGTTGGCCCAGGATCGGGCAGTGTTTCGTTCTGCCGTGCATAAGATCTCTATGAGTCGGTACCGACTCAATGGCACCTAACAACAAATGCTCATCAACAACAGAAGAATGGTGAAACAAACTTTGGTACATACACACAGTGGAATACCACACAATGTTGAAAAGTGATGATGAATCTGTGAAAGACCTCACAACACAGATGAACCTGGAGGACACTATGTTGAATGAAATTAGTGAATCACAAAAGGGCAAATATTGTATGAGAACAATGTTGTAAAAAGTCAGGAAATGATTTTCTTGATGAAAGAAACAATCTATGATGGCTCTAGGGGTAGGGAGTGGGGGAGAGGAAAGGGAAAATTATTCATGGACTAAAGAGTAGACACTCATTAGCATAGGTGACAGGGCAGGAAATATACAACAAGAGGGAGGTTAGCAGAGGAAAGATGAAGGCATCAGGAGACACAGGGAGGAATGCAATAGTTACAGTGACCCGAGGTAAACACCGTTAACTGTTGGTACACGGAAGGGATTGTAATCATTGTAATGAAGCAAAGTATATGATCTGTTGACTGTAAAATTGATGATTTTCCTGGTAAACCTTCACTCAATTCATAATAAGAACTTTTAAAAACACATATAATAAAATACAATTAAAAAGAAAAATGGAGTTTTTCAGGGAGCTGATCAAATGATCCCCTTTGTCTGCATATGGAGATGCACGTGTTGGACCTGCAGCTGGAGGTGGCAGAGGTCTCAGAGAACCTCTAATGAAAGCTCCCCAGACAAGTTCGTGTCAGGTACAGACTAGAATCCATGTCATCAGACAGCCCAGACAGGACTGGAAGTCTGCTGGCTAGAAACAGTACGAATGGGTGAGGGAAATGTTCACAGGACAGCTTGGGATGGATGAGGATGAGTGGAAAGTTGTGTCTAACTCATAGCAGACACTTAACAAGTGTGCCTAGGCGAGGGAAGGCTCCTTTGGGTGGGAGGAGCAACAAGACAAAGGTTCAAAGGCCTCCTAATCAAGTGGTCTTGAGGGAGGTTCCAGGAGAAAAAGCTGAGCAGACAAGCGACTAGAAAGACCACCCACAGAGTTGATGTATCTAATAATGCATTTTGTGAGTTTGATAAAGGAATATCAAATTCAGTCTGTTTTGTTTACTAAAATGTGAGTCATCGGAGCTATGCTATTTTCCAATCTGCCCCAAGTGGCATAATTACAAATCCAACTGTCCAGAGGGGGCACCTTTTTTCTAATTGGCGAAAAGGTGCTGTATAGAGTAGTAGAGGATCCCTGGTAGTGCACTGGTTAAACGCTGGACCGATAGCCTCAAGGTTTGTGGTTTTTAGTCAACATGGGACAGCCCACAGAAGAAAATTATGGCCATCTGAGCTCAAAAATTGTTATTCATTAGTAGCGTCGAGTTGGTTCCAACTCAAAGTGATCCTTTATAATGTTTCTACGAGCAGCTGGTAGGTTTGAACCACCAACCTTGTGATTAGCAGTCCATATTACAACGTTGGAAACGCTATGGGGCAGTTCTACTCTGTCTTAAAGGCTTGCTGTGAGTTGGAAGCAACTTAATAGCAACAACAACATAGGGTAGTTACAGCCACCTGTCACCCTCTGCAGTCACTTTGTCCAAGGATGCTCACCCCCTCTCCCAGATCCCCTGACTCACCATGATGCTCCAAGAAGTATGCAGGAGCCTGAACTAGAAGACCTTTGAAGGGGATCAGAAAGAAGAGACAGAGTTAAGATAAGTTTAGGAAAATAACTTGCTCTTTAAACAAGGGGATCTAGGGAGTAGTTTCCTAACAGCTAAGATGATGCATGTTAATAAACGTATCCAATGGCTAGCATGGATGTTGTAAGGCCCCATCAAGTCCATTCTGATTCATTGTGGTCCCGTGTGTGTAGCATTAACTGATCCTTGAGGTTTCCAAAGTTGTTACCTTTTGGGAGCACATCACCAGGTCTGCTTTCCAAGGCACCTCTGTTGTTGAGTGCCACCGAGTCGATTCCGACTCATAGCAACCCTGTATAGGGTTTCCGAGGAGAGGCTGGTGAATTTGAACTGCTGATCTCGGGGTTCAAACTGACCTTGCAGGTCCAGTACATTACCCCACAGTGCCACGCCAGGACTCCAAGGTGCCTCTAGGTAAACTCAGATTGCCAGCCTTTTGACTAGTAATCAAGTGCTTAATTATTTGCACCACCCAAAGACTCCTCCTAGTAGAAAAAACGAGACTTGATTTGCCAAAGCCTGGCATTCTGTTTGCATCCAGTGTCTCCCTGCATGAATATATGAACTGTGAATAACAGATTTAATTTTGTTCCTGGTCTACCTTTACAGTCACCTGGGCGGGAATGCTTCTTCCCTAGCTGGGAAACTGGAAAAAATTAGAGCAGACTGAAAGGGGCTCTGGGAGTTCTGGCATGGTGCTGCGGGTTAATGCGCTGGACTGCAAGGTCACTTTGAACTGCATAGTCGGCAGTTCAAACTCACCAGCAGCTCCTCGGAAACAGGAGTGTCCTCATCAGGTCAGACAGCTGGTGCCAAGGAGGGCCAACAGCAGTGTCTCCTCCTCAAACATGAACTAGAGACAATAAATTGTGCAGAAGGGACTCTGGAGCACAGCGGTTAAATCGGGGTTACTAAGTGAAAGGCCAGGGGTTCGAACTCAGCAGCTGTTCTGTAGGAGAAAGTTGTAGCAATCTATTTCTGTAAATATTACAGCCTTGGACACCCTACGAAGCCGTTCTACTCTGCCCGCCCTTCAGGGTCAGTGTGAGTCGTAATTGGCAATGGGTCATAGGTCATAGTGTGCATGGCATCTCCCTTGTATATAACTGAGATTGTTTACAAACACCACATAGCTTCCCAAAGGGCTGCCACTGACTTTATAAATTGTCCGGGGTGATTCCTGTGTTTTAAGATGAAATTTCCTCCAGTACAAATTGACAAACAAAACTTAGAAACCAAGTGGTGAAAAAAGAAAGCTTTACACTTGCAAAGCCTCTTTGTCTGGACTCCTCTTTTCTATCACCGAAACCTGTGTATCAGATGACAATGAGAGTCAGACAGCCACATTCATCTGACCTGGTCGGAGGCAAAACTTTTGTGTGTGCTAACAAAAGCGAAATGAAGGAAAAACAGCTGCAGTCTCTAAAAGGGAGGCCAATGCAGCGTTACTGTGATGGAGAAGTGTAGGGTCTCATCTCCAAGCAAACACTGATCTAATCCTTCTATTTCATGGACCATAATGCTAACAAGGAGTCCTGGTGTGGCCCTGTGGGTTAATGCGCTGGACCGCAGGTGTGTGGTTCAAACCCATCAGCCGCCCCTCAGAAACCCTATATAGGGTCGCTATGAGTCAGAACCACTCGACGGCGCTTCACAACAACGTTAACACATGCACTAAGGCACAGTCACCAAACAGATCCAAAGACTAGAGAGGAGAATTCTCACTCTACTGACTGTGGATAAATAGATTTACCTGTGTGTCGTGAAGACTTTCTTTGAGTCAGAGGCACTTGAGTTCTGTGCAATGAGGAGACAATGGGATGTTTGTTGCCATTTACAGATATCTGTGACACTTTATTGCCTTGAAAAGAAAACTTGTAGTAGTGAAATATAATTTCTCTCTAGGAGTAGTTTCTTACTTCCCCTGGATTAAACCAAAAGCAGAATTTGAATCTATACCCTTTACACCTAACCTCTCTGTCCAGTTGGTTTGAACTCACCTGCATATGGCAAGCATACATGAAGTGGGCATTCCATTAAAAACAGAAACAAAAAGGTGAAAGAATTCTGAAATCTTTCCATCATTATCATGCGGATGAAAGATTTGGAGCTGGAGTCCACTCTTCTGTCCTATATTAGTCTGAGGAATTAGGATGCTCGGCTCCTAACAGAATGTTTGGGTTGTGACTTGGAGCCACCAGTGTGAGGTCAGCTCATGTTGTCATAATGGGATTCCCTGATGGAGTAAAGCCAGCTGTGGGGAGACTAGCCGAAGGACGGAGCACGCCTAGAGTCAGGCAAGACTTGCCCGTACAGACAGGAAGGAGGCCAGGCCCTTGCCCTCAGTGAATATACAGATCAGTGAGAAGACAAAGAGAAGTCAATTACAATTCCATGTGCGAAGTGTATGAAGTGGGTACTTTGCAGGCAAAATGAATGGATTCTAAATGACGTTTCACGTCTCAACTGTCTGAATTTGACCAAGGTATGTAATCTTGCAGAGCTTCAGTTTCCTCATCTGTATGATGGGAGGAAGAAACAGTCTATACCTCATAGGATTACAAAATAATGCAACAGACAAAGTTGTGTTTTGTTTTTTTTAATGTTGGCTCTGAATAAATGCTATTTGTTATTATAGTATTAAATATCTGGGTCCACAATCAATAATATCAAGAAATCAAATGACATATTGCACTTGGCAAATCTGCTGCACAAGACCTCTGTAAATTGTTTGAGAGCAAAGATACCAGTTTGAGGACTAAGGCGTGCCTGACCCAAGCCATGGTATTTCCAGTCATCTCACATGCATGTGAAAGTAGACAATGAATAAGGAAGAACAGAGAACTGATGCATTTGAATTATGGTGTTAGAGACGAATAGGAAAAGTACCATGGAATGCCAGAAGAACAAACCAATTTGTGTTGAAAGAAGTCCAGCCAGAATGTTCCTTAGAAGCCAGGATGGTGAAACTTCATCTCTCATACTTTGGACAGGATACCAGGAGAAGGACATCATGCTTGGTAAAGTGGACGGTCAGTGAGAAAGAGGAAGACCTCCAATGAGAGGCACTGGCACAGTGGCAGCAGCAGTGGTGTCAAATGTAACAATTGTGAGGTTGGCACAGGACCAGGCAGTGTTTTGTATTGTTGTGCATAGGGTCACTGAGTTAGAACCAACTCGATGGCACCTAACAACAATAAGGTGTGTATAAAACTGTTTACAAGGAAGCATTGATACCAAATTGGTCACTTTTCAGCAGGGAATGGACACGTCATGTTTTGCAGATGCTCAGCCGTTAACTTTCTGATTCCAATTAAGCTTCTCACCTGACAGAAACAGAGCAAGCTCTCTGGGGCTCATTAAAACTCTCTTAACAAGCCTCTCTGGGACTCTAAAAAAAGTAGAGGGCATCACATTTCCATGTTTCCTAGCACTTATGTTAATTAGGACTAGTTATTCAACCTTCCTGTAATAGGCTGAGAAAACAGCTGCTTATTTGAGGGAAAGACACCAGAGAGAAAAATTACATCAAGTCATGGGAGAGATAAGTTTGGGGATAATTAAATTCTGAATATATTAGGAGGCATTAAAACTTTGAAATAGCAAAAACCCTACAAAGCAATTCTACTGTCCCACAGGATTGCTATGAGCTGAATGGGTTCCATAGCTATGGGTTTGGGTTTGGATCTGTCTTAGTTCTCTAGTGCTGTGGTAACAGAGATACTACAAGTAAATGCCTCTAACAAAGTTATTCTCTCAGTTTAGAAAGTCCCCCTAAGCTCTGCACGCCTGTTCAATTTCCTTCATATCTGAAAAGAGATTGACTCAAGATACAACCGAATCCTGTAGATGACATCATCATTAACATCATAGAAGTGAGAATGCACAACTTCTAGGATGATCACATCAGATCAAAGATGTTCGCATCCTGAGAGTGATTACATCATAATAAATCTCATCATGAAGGGTATTAGATTTTAACTACCAAACCTCTGAGAATCCTGGTTCAGTCAAATTGGTGTAAAACCTTAATTAGCTCTGGTAGCATAGTGGTTATGAATCGGGCTGTGAACCGCAAGGTCAGCGGTTCGAAATTACCAGCTGTTTCATGGGAGAAAGATGAGGCTTTCTGCTCCTGTAAAAATTTACAGCCTCGGAAACCCTGTACAGGGTCGCTATAGGTTGGAACCGACTCGACGGCACTTAACAATATCACAATTTCTTATATTTTAACCTAGCCAGCACACTGGAAGCAATATGAACCCAGAAGTCGAGAAGGAAGCAAATCTTGAAAAACAGTAAAACAGGCAACAAAAGCCAGTAGAGGAAATAAACAGTTATCCAAAGATCCAGGTAACAAAAATGTATAAAGCTCCAACTGCGTGTCAAGAGCCTTGTAAGTGCTTCAGATGTCAAAATCCTTGGGAATGTAGGTGACAAATCATTAACTTCCTTTTGGGCAGAAGTGATTTGAACATGGTTACAGAATCATTGATGTTAATTCTGGGTACGATCAAGTCAATTTTAACTCACAGCAAACCCATGTGTCAAAACCATAGGGTTTTCTAGGGTGTAATCTTTACACATTGTCAGGTTTTTCTTCATTGGAGTTTCTGGGTCGGGTTGAACTGCCAACCTTTTGGTTAGCAGCCAAGAGTTTATCCACTTAGTCATCAAGTCTCCAATACAATATCATTAGGACTTCTTTTACAAATGCATTTTTTTGTGGCGTTGCAAAGTTCCAAGCTGACGAAAGGTGTGCCCACATTGGGGACAGACGTAAGGCTTTGCTCCTGTGTGGATTCGTTGATGAACATTGAGGTTCCCCTTATGGCTGAAGCGTTTCCCACACACTGTGCAATGGTAAGGTCTCTCGTTTGTGTGGACCCTTTTGTGGCCATGCAGGGTGGACTCGTGGGTGAATTCTCTGTGACAGATGTCGCATTTGAATGGCTTCTCCCCTGTGTGGATTCGCTGGTGGACACGGACATCTGAGGGCTGTATGAAGCCTTTCCCACAAGAACTGCACTTAAAGGGCCTCTCTCCTGTGTGTGTCCTCTGGTGGATGTCAAACTGAGATTTATAAATAAACATTTTCTTGCAATATTTACATTGATAGGGTGAACGTCTTGTGGACTCTTGATCTTGAGCAATAGTATGGTCAGTTGGCCCCACAGTCCTTGGTGAATTGTGCTTAGTTGGTCTCAGACGCATCCGTAAATCATGGTCAGTTGGCCCCACAGTCCTTGGTG
>NW_006409003.1:529286-540384 GCF_000296735.1 Chrysochloris asiatica | reverse complement strand
TTAGTTGGTCTCAGACGCATCCGTAAATCATGGTCACGTGGCCCCACAGTCCTTGGTGAATCAACTGGCCGTAACCCAAATCGTGCCAGGAATTCTATTTTATCAAACTGTGTAACTGTTTCATGAGACCCTTCTTGGGCATTGAAGGAGTTGTCTAGTTTTCTTTTGGAACATGTCATATTCTCCTGAGACCCTTCCCTGTTCCTACCTGGAGTAGAAACTTCTGTCTTCAAAACAAGAGTGGGTGGTGTGTCAGTATCTATATTTTTAATAGAAGTTCTTTCTTCAGGATTCTTTCCATCATTGGCCCCCACAGAATCTGCTGGAAGACAGGGTTCAATGCACACATTTTCAGTTATACCAGACTCACTTAGCCAAACACTGATGTTGTTTGAAAATTTCCTATCAGTATCATAAGAGATTGTAGGATACTCTGGGAAAACATTAATGGAGACGACTAGGCATTTGAGAATCCACCCCCCCATGATATGATAATTTGTTGCTGTTAAGTGTCATTGAGTCGGTTCCGACCCATAAAGACCCTGTGTAGGGTTCTCGAGGAGCGACTGGTGAGCCTGAACTGCCAATGTTGGGGTTCAAACTGACATTGCAGTCTAGCGCATTAACCCACAGCGCCACATGAGAAGTCCATGATAATGCTAGACACTATGAAAAAACAATTCTAAGAAAGTTCATTTTATAGAGCTTATTTGGTCTAAGAAAAGACTCACTGATTGGCAGAAGTCTCAGTGAGACATGGCTGGTGATTGACTTGTGAACAATCACAGCTTTAAGAACCCTTTGGAGCTGTTCTACTCTGCACATGTGAGGTCATCATGAGCTCAATGGCTGGATGGCAACTAACAAGAATTTTCCACAGGATCTACCTAACTGCAAGGTCGGCAGTTCAAGCTCACCAGCTGCTCCTCGGAAACCCTATACAGGGTCACTTTCGCTATGGGTCGGAACTGACTCAATGGCAATGAACAACAACAACAATCTAACGTCTGGTTAAAAGATCTAATAGATTCACCTGGAACAAAGATGGAGAGTAAGGAATAGAAGGAGGCTGATGTGTGGCTGACTGACTCCCATGAGACTTGACAAATCTGAATGGTGCCCAGGTACCATCACTGAACATTTTGATCAAAGATTCCATAGAAGGGTCCTGATCAAAAGGTGAGAAATGTAGAAGAGAATTCCAATTTTTCATGGACTCCAGACTCTCTGGAGCCATAGAGGTGAATAAATCCCTGAAATTATTGCCCTGAGATAGTCTTTAAACCTTAAGCCAAAAATACCCCCTGGAATCTACAAACCACACTAATGCAGCTAACTGGTGGTGGGTGGTATGCTGTGGAGTCACTTCTGGCTCCTAGCGACCCTCTCTAAGGTTTCTGAGAAGCAGCTGGTTAAGTTTCAACAGCTGATCTTGTACTTCAAACTGACCTTTCTGTTGAGTGCATTAACATGCAGTGCCACACCAGGACTCCTAGAGACCCTGCGTAGTGATTCCTAGGCGGTAAATCTTTAAAGGAAGAGAAAACCTCATTTTCCTGCAGGACAGATGGTAGTTTCAAACTACTGACCTTGAGGTTAGCAGCCCAACTCATAACCACTATGCTACCAGAGCTCCTTCTAGCTTAACTCGTTTAAAAAAACAAAAGTTTTTTAATACAAAAAGTATTCGGTTCCTTTCATCTGCTTTAGGAGATTCAAACTCAGAGCAGTCACTATAGAGATTTGATGGGAACCTTAAGGGCAGTGAGTTTATGCTAATGAAGCACAGCTCAGAAAAGCAGGGTGAGCATGGTTGTGCAACCATCCTACCATACGTAACCTATTGTCACTAAATTGTATATGTACGAACTGTTGAATTCGTCTGTTTTGTTGTATAATTTCTCAGCAATGTAAAGGCAATATAAAGTAAAAGAGATCTATCAAGTAAACCGAAACGTGTATGCAAGCCAAAAAAACCCCACAAAAACTGTGCCTACCAAGTGTCTTCTTGGCACAATGGTTAAGCACTAACTACTATGGGTCGGCACTTAACAACAACAACTAATGAAAAGATCTGTGGTTCTAGCCTAGCAGTGGCTCCACAGAAGCGTGGTCATCCAGTCCTGTATAGATGACAGCCTAGAAAACGGCACAGGGCACTTCTACTCTGTCTCATGGAGTCCTTATGAGATGGAGGAGTCAACTCTTTGGCATCCAACAATATACCAACGAGATCACAGGAGATAAACATTTCAAAGGGGGTTTGGAGTGGGGAAGCAAGGTGGAACTATCCAAATATCTTTAACTCCATTAAGTCTGGAGAAAAAAATGTACAAATTCAACAAGACAGCCCCATGCCCAGCAGAGAAAAGGAGTCAAACTATCCCTGGTCCCCAGTGTCCACACTCACCAGGACCCTTCAGAAGCTCTTGGGCATCACCTAATGTTGATCTGTTTCTGTCTGGCATCAGATTTTCTTCCAAGTTTTTCTCAGATCTCAGACTCTCCAGTTCACCTTTTATAGAAATCGTCTCAGGCGGAAGTTTCTGTCCCTAAAAATGAACAACTCAATGTGGTAAATTCTGTGTCTAGATTATGGAACGTTCTCTCCCTTCTTTCTCTATCTACCCAGACCTTGAGGCACCAGTGCACTTTCATAATATGAGTTATGAGGATATAAGCAGATATTCTATGGGCCACCTACATCATCATCCCCCATAAATGTTGTTACTAAGTGCCATCCATCAGTTCAAACTGACCTTGTGGTCCAATACTTATCCTACAGCCCCACACCAGGACTCCCCCTAATAAATATCAATGTGTGGCGCTGTAGGATAAGCACTCGACCATAAGATCGGTCTGAACTGCAAAGTCAGCTGTTCAAACTCAGCAGCCCCTCCTCGGAAACCCTATATAGGTTCTCTATAGGTCAGAATCGACTTGACAACACTTAACAATTTCTAAGGCTCTTATGAATCAATAGCCTTCACATTTCTAAGTTTCAACCTTACAGTTTTTACTCTAATGTATATTGAATACCAAATCTTGGCAGTGTACTTAACAACAACACCCGTATATTCAAGGCAGCGATGATGGTGGATGTAGAGAACAAGGCTAATGGATCTTCATTCTCCACACCCAGTGTTGTCGCGTCAAATCCAGCTCTTACTGGTCCTACAGGGGACAATGGAACTGCCCCATAGGGTGTCCAAGGCTCTAATCTTAGCACAGAACCTGCATATGTTCCCCATATGCTGCCTACTACAAACGTTTACTGGAATGGCTTCAGCCACGACCATTTGGTCAGGTCATTGATATTCCTACACTTTCCTTTTGAGATTGGCGAAGGATTCATTCATCACTAGATTTATGCAGAAACAGTTGCTGTTGTTGAATCCATTCTGAATGACAGTACAGCTAGAGACAGATTAGAGTTGACTCATAGAGGCTCCTGGAAGCTGGCTGCCACATCTTTCTCCTGTGGAGCAGTTGATGGCCTTGAACTGCCAACCCTTGAATTAATAACCAGCTGTTTTATCTACTGTGCAACCAGGGATCCTTTTGTAGGAATATTTTTGGTAAAACTAAATCGATTTATTAGTGGCATCTCATTTTGTATTGGGATACCAAAGGTTGCTGGGTGGCATCAACAGTATCTGCCTGACTGCTAACCAGAACGTTGTTGGTTTGAACCTAACCTGGTATTGTGGAAGATAGCCTTGCCACTCTGCCAAGGAAAAGACAATTCTATGCACTAGTTCTATGAATCACCCGTTGGAATCCACTTGACAGCAATTAACAACAACAAAAGACATTTACTTTCCCCTCATTAGGACTTGGAATCACCAATATACTTCCTCTTAGCGTCATTCGATTAGACACGATATTTTACACATTATTTTCTTTACTGATATCCTGGTACAACATCACATGGGTCTCCTTTTCCCCTTGCCTATCTGTCTCCTAGACTAGGTTTTCTCAACCTCAGCACTATTGACACTTTGGGTTGCATGACTCTTTGTAGTGGGTACTGTTTGGTGCATTGTAGGTTGCTGACCAGCATCACTAGCCTCCACCCACTAGATGGCCCCCTCTTGATGTAACAACTAGACGTGTCCCCTGGGACATTTGCCCAATGTTCCCTGGGCTCAAAAATCATTGCTAGCTGAAAATAATTGATCAGGAATAAATCCCTAATGTCCTTCCTAGTTAGAATCCCTGGTAGTTAAACCCCAGACTGAGGTCCAAACCCATCAACTGTTTGATGTGCTCAAGATGTGGCAGTTGGCTTCAGTGACGATCACAGCTCTGGAGACCCTATGGGACAATTCTTCTCTCTCCTGCAAGGTCACTATGAGTTGGAATTAGTGTTCGGTTTTTTTGGTTTACTCTTTTCTATGGCAACTCTTCCTTGTAGCCCTCATCCCAGAGTTCCAATTCCCATACCTGATAGATTCTACTTACTGATGGATTGAGTCTCCTGTTATTTCTCAGTATCTTCTCCAGGTCTTGGCAATTCTCTACTCCACTTTCTGTGACTAAGATCTGGAGACTCACTGGCATGTGGACCATGAATTGCTCCAACACTAGCTTGTCCAGAATCTGTTCCTTGGTGTGAAGGTCCGGCCTCAGCCACAGATAACAGACTGAACAGAGTCTCTGTAGAGCCCTGATAGGGTCAGTGTCTTCTGACCATGAAAATGATCGGAAAGTCACATGCCAATTCTCAGAGTTACAGTCTGGCTTTCCAAGATGAGTTCCTTGAGAAGACATGAGCTGTGAAGACTGCGATCCAGGGCTGGCACCAGCTTTCTCATAATTCCATGAAGATGTCAGCTCAACAGCCATGCTTACTTAGTGCGGAGTTTCCAATAGGAAGCCAGTAACTGAGACCTATCTGAATGGGCCTATTTTGGTTTTCTTCAATAAAAACTTCAAAACTTGGCTTCAGAAGTCTAGAAATAGAAACGGGTAAGCTAGATTAGTTTGGCGTTACTTTTCTCTCTGCTCCCTTTAAAATTCCTCAGCCCAATAGACGATGCCATTCTTACAGTGAAAATTAATCCAGGCTATCATTGTACTGAAGCGGGAGAAAGATGAGGCTTTCTACTCCGTAAAGATTTACACCCTTGGAAACCCTGTACAGGGTCGCTATGGGTCGGAACTGACTCGATGGCACTTAACAACAACAACATCATTGTACCGAAAGGGGCTCTGATAGCATAGTGGTTACGAATCAGGCTGCGAACCACAAGGTCAGCAGTTCGAAACTACCAGCTGCTCTGCGGGAGAAAGATGAAGCTTTCTGCTCCCATAAAGATTTACAGCCTCGGAAACCCTGTTCAGAGTCGCTATGGGTCGGGAACCGACTCAACGGCACTTAACAACAACAACAACATTATTCTACCAGAGTCCTGGTGTGGCACTGGGGGTTAATGCACCAGACTGCAAAGTCCTTTGAACTGCAGGGTCAGTAATTCAAGCTCACCAGCTGCTCCTTGGAAACCCTATACAGGGTCGCTGTGGGTCGGAACTGACTCGACAGCACTTCACAACAACAACAACAATTATTCTACCAGGAGCTCTGGTAGCGTAGTGGTTATGAATCGGGCTGTGAACCTCAGGGTCAGCAGTTCAAAACTACCAGCTGTTCCGCAGGAGAAAGATGAGGCTTTCTGCTCCCGTAAAGATTTACAGCCTCAGAAACCCTGTTCAGGGTCACTATAGGTCGGAATTGACTCGACAGCACTTAACATCATTCTTCCAAGGAGGCCAAGAGGTGGAATGGATGAGCAGCTGGCTCTAACTGAAAGATCGGTGGTTGGATCCTATTCAGGGGCTCTTTATTTGTGTGCACATTCCAAAAAAACCCCAAAAAACATAAGACCCCACATAGTATGGAAAGCATCGGAAGAATATTGTTAATATCATACAACAGTAAAATTTTGCTAAAGACCATTCAAAAATGGTTGCAGCAGTACATTGACAGGAAGCTTCCAGAAACTCAAACCAGATTCCGAAGAGGACATGGAATGAGGAAGAACCTTAGTGGTTTCAGCCAGGTGGATCTGGACTGAAAGCAAACTCCCAGAAAGAGGTTTACTTGGTTTTTATTGGCTAGACAAAGGCATATAACTATGTAGCTCAAAGATCAGGAAACTTTGAAGACTGGCATTCCAGAACCCTTCATTACAGGCCAAGAAGTTAACCATTCAAACAGAAAAAGCAAGGCTGAAAGGTTTAAAATCCAAAGCGGCGTGTGGTATGGGTGTATTCTGGCACTATAATGATTCAATCTGCATGGTGTGACATTGGAATCTTTGGACTCCATTTTTCCATGAATTTGTTGAATCTCATCCTTCCAGTAGTTGATGAATCGAGCAAATGGTTAAGTCCTGAGCTGCTAACCAAAATGCTGCCACTTGGAATCTACCCAGAGGCACCTTGGAAGGAAAGCCTGTCTATCTACTTCCAAATGTCACAGCTTTGAAAACCCCATGTCGGTCTGCAGAAGAAAGAAAGCCTATGGGGGCAGGTCTGTGCCCTACAGGGTCACGGAGTCAAAAGCAACTCAAGGGCAATGGATTTGGGTCCCCCCTCACCCCCCTTTCTGATTCCAGGATATTCACTTGCTCCAGGGCAGGGAGGGCATAAAAGAATGCCAAGAGAATTAAGCTCCTAAATGGATTTGTGTATTTCTGTGGTCAAACTTATCTGACATAGAGTTTATCAGTTTATCCTTTTCAAGGGCATGGCAGCTTTGTTATTATAAATCGGGCTGCTAACCTGAAGGTTAGCAGTTCTAAACTACCAGCTGTTTCGCAGGAGAAAGATGAGACTTTCTGCTCCCGTAAAGATTTACAGCCTCGGAAACCCTGTGCAGGGTCACTATGGGTCAGAACCGACTCCACGGTACTTAACAACAAGGGCATGGCCCAGTGACATTCATTACATTCAAAATTTTGTACAAAAACAGCATTACTATCCTAGCACTAGAACATGTGCGTCAGTCCCAAAAGGAACCACCCTAAGCATTAAACAAGGTAACTTGGTGGCACTACAGCTAAGCACGCCACTGATAGCCAAACGCTGGCTGTTAGAACCAACCTAGGAACTGTGAGGAAGAAAGAATTGAAGTTGTTTACGGTGATTCTACATAGCGTTTCCAGGGCTGTAAATGTTTGCAGGAACAGACAATCTCGTCTTTCTCTTGAGACGTAACTTGTTGACTCGAACTGCCAACCTGTGGTTCACAGTTGAGTGTTTCTGCTAGAGGGCCACCGTGTCCCCTGACTTGGCAGTATGATCACCAAGCAAACACATTGCTGTCCAGAGACTATGATCTCTATGAGACCAAGTGGAGTCCTGGTGTGGCCCTAAAGGTACTGAGTTCTGCAAGTTCAAACCCATCAGCTGTCTTTGGTCACTAAGAGTCTGAACTGACTTGATGGCATTTAACAATAAAGGGACAGACTAGAAATGCCCTTTAACCACGGTAAGCCTAGGGGGCAGTCTGGTGCTGCCCCACTGTGGTGAGGAGTCCCCTAGAGGGCACACAGCCCATAAACAAGTCTCCCCACCCCCACCCTCCAGCCCCAGGCAAACACTAACCCAATTCTTATCTGTAGGAATTTATCTAGTCTCCAGGGGATTTAACAACAACACAATCCCATTCCAGTAAATGGATTTGAAATCCAACTCTTAAATCTCAACTTGATAACAGTGGGGTTGCATTTAGCTTTGATTTTGATTTTCCTAATAGCCAGAGTTTTGCTGTTGAGTGGCATGGAGTTGATTCCCATTCATTGTGAACCAGAAGTCCTGGTGTGGTAGTGTGGAGTAAGCACTGGACTGCTAACCACAAGGCTAGCAGTGAAACCCACCAGTCACTCCTACATGACAATAGGACTGTCCCAGTGGGGTTTCCAAACTGTAGACTTTAGGATGTGGGAGCATGGTGGCTCCCTATGGTGAGTGCTGGATTGTGAAGCACAAAGTTGGAGCCCACCATTTGCTCTGCGAGAGAGAAGATGAGGCTTTCTCCTCCCTCAGAGATTTACAGCCTCAGAAGCCATATGCCGGGAGCTATGGGTCAGAAGTGAGGTGACTGCACTTAACAACAATCTTTAGGATAAGCACTAAATTAGGAGCAACAAAGCTGACAGCTTGAGCTCATCATCTACTCAGTGGGGGAACAAAAGAGACTTTTTGCTAACTGCAAAGATTTAGCGCCTCAGAAACCCTATAAAGGGTCTCTATGATTCAGAACCAACAAACCTACAAAGGGTCGCTCTGAGTCAGAACCAACTCCAGGGCACTTCACAATAACAACCGATCTTTACAGAACTACCTTGCCTCCTCTTTCTCCCATGCATCGACTGGTAGGTCTGAACTACTGACTTTCTGTTAATAGTCCAGTGCTTTCACTCCTCACCAACAGATCTCCTTCACAAAGACTTAGCCAGCCAAAACTATAGTGTCAAGGTTTTAAGCAACCCTGATTTAAAGTACAAACCATACCATATTGCACCCATTTCACAGATGAGACCTCAGGCCAACATGCTTTCAGAATGCCTGGTGACTACAGACTCAAATCTTTTAAAAATCAACCTCAGCTCTCCCTAATTCCTAAATACCCTCAGAGACCCACATACTTAACTCACCTCCTTCCTCTCTTCCTGCTGTCCCATTCCTAGGGTCTGAGATCCCTTTTCCAGCCTGTCTGGAGTGGAATGGCCTCAAGCTGGGAAAGCTTCCTGATATCCCATCTGCCCACAGAAATGGCGGAATATACCCATTGGCTGAGGAATTTGACTCATGGTGACCCTATAGAACAGGATAGACCCACCCCTTATAGGGCTTCCAAGGCTGTAATTTTTACTGAGAGTAGATTTGGTGGTGCAGTGTTTAAGCACTCTGCAACTAACTGAGAGATACAAGGTTCAAACCTATCAACTGCTCAACTTCCATAAAGATACAGCCTTGGAAACCCTGTGGGGCATTTCTGCTCTATCCTCTGGGGTCCCTTATGAGTCAGAATCTACTCCATCCACTGGGTTATTCTTTATGGAAGCAGACTGACACCATCTTTTTTTCTTGGAGTCCCTCATGAGTTCAAACTGCTAACCATTGATTATATTAGAAGCCACGTGCTTAACCACTGTGCCACCAGGGTTCCTATGGAATGTTCCAAGGAGCCGATAACTAATCATTTCATGACTGCCCGTGGGAGTTGCAAACTGTTAATGGTAATGAAAAGGGTGAAGTCCGGAAGTACCTTGGCAAATCTCCTTCTGAAATTGTCAGTGAAAACAACATTATCCCATAGCCTGCTGGAAGAGGCGTCTTCCCACTCTAAATACATACTGGCCGCCACAACACTGGGCCTGAGTCTATATCATTGAATGTGATGATGTTGTAGGACTGGACAAAGTTTTGTTCTGTTGCATTTTGGGGCTCCAGTGAGTCGGAGACAGCTCGACAACTAACAACAAAAATGATGAGAAGTCTCAATACCCCGCTCGGCACTCCGCCCAAAGAAGGAAACAATTCCGTGTTGAGCATCAGCTAGGAAAACACCAAATAGTTAACACTGAACCAAAAAGAGGTTTGGGGCTCCGGCTCCCTCAAAGTCCAAAATCTGTGCATAATGAATGTACCGTTGACATTTGAACAAGGTGGGGGGTGTTGAACTGCCGTGCAATTAGTCATAAACTCCTTGTGAGCTGTTCGTTGTCTATGACAATGATTCCAACTTATAGTGGTGACCCATGGGTGTCAGAGGAAATACTGTATTCTATGGGGAGTCTTGGTGTGATGCTGTGGGTTAATGCACTGGACTGCAAAGTCCGTTTGAGCCATAAGGTGGGTGGTTCAAGCTCACCAGCTGCTCCTTGGAAAGAAACCCTATGCAGGGTCACTATAAGTTAGAACAGACTCGATGGCACTTAACAACAACAACGCAGGGTATTTGGTATATTTTCTTGTGTTCCTGGTGAAAGCTTACAAAGCAGCTAGTTGTCCATCCAGCAATTTCTACACCAGTTAACTGTTCAGTGACCTGTGTACAGTCCACCAGGGTCAGATAACCCCAGGCCTTATAGGCTGTTACAAAGCCCTGGCAACACAGCTGCTGCTGAAGGTTTGGTGGTTCGATCCCTTCTGCTGCTCTGAGGCAACAAGTGGCCATGGACTGTCTCCCTTAGATTCCAACCTTAGAAACCCCACGGAGCAGTTGTGCCTTAGCCTACCTATGGGGTCCCTGTGAGTTGCGTTTCATTTGATGGTGATGGTTTGTGAGCGGTGCTTTGGTACAACTGTTAATTGCTCAACTTCTAACAGAAAGGTCAGTGGAAACCACCAACCACTCTGTGGGAGAAAGATGTGGCTTTCCACTTCCGGTTAAGATTGCCAGCCTCAGAAACTTCGATGTTATTTGTATTAAGCACCTTCAAGTCGGTTCCCACCCATGGCGACCCTATGCACAACAGAACAAAACACTGCCAGGTTGTTTACCATTCTCACCATTTCCAGGTTTGTGCCTGTTGCTGCTTATGGTCGCTATGAGTCTGAACAGACTTGTTGGCACTTAACAACAACAATGGGTTGTTAGATAGAATTCCCCGAGGGTCTCTAAGGAGCTAATCTTTATAAAAAACGGATTTTCATTTCTTTATTCCACTGAGCTCAACTGGTGAGCGCCAAACTTTGGGTTCATACTACTAACCTTGTGGTTAATAGCCAAGCTCTTAACCACCACACCATTAACACAACACCTTTAACCATGGTAACCCTAAAGGAGCTCTGGGAGTGTAGTGGTTACGAATCCGGCTGCTAATCTCAAGATTGGCAGTTTGAAACTACCAGCCGTTCCACGGGAGTCCCATAAAGATTTACAGCCTCGGAAACCCTGTGCAGGGTCACTATGAGTCGCAACCGACTCCACCGCACAGAACAAGAAGCCTAGGGGGCAGTCCGCGCTGCCCCACTGTGGTGAGAGTCCACTAGAGGGCACACAGCCCATAAACAAGTCTCCCCACCCCCACCCTCCAGCCCCAGGCAAACACTAACCCAATTCTTATCTGTAGGAATTTATCTA
>NW_006409003.1:522568-528218 GCF_000296735.1 Chrysochloris asiatica | reverse complement strand
CCACAGAAATGGCGGAATACACCCATTGGCTGAGGAATTTGACTCATGGTGACCCTATAGAACAGGATAGACCCACCCCTTATAGGGTTTCAGCTAACTGAGAGGTTGTTAAGTGTCATCAAGTCAGTTACAACACATAGGGTTTCCAAGGAGTAGCTGGTGAGCTTGAACTGCCTACCTTGTGGTTCAAACCAACTTTGCAGTCCAGCGCATTAACCCACAGTGCCACACCAGGACCAGGACTGAGAGGTAAGTAGTTCAAACCCATCGATTGCTCACCAGTAGAAAGATGTGCCCACCAGCTTCCATAAAGATCGCAGCCTTGAAAATGGGACGTTTCTTCTGTCCTGTTGGGTCCCTTATGAGTGAGAATCTACTCCTCCACAGTAGGTTAATCTTATGAAAGCAGAATACTGCATCTTTCTCCCTGGAACCTCTGGTGGGTCCAGACTGCTGACCATTAGGTGAGACACTAAGTGCTTAACCACTGTGCCACCAGGGCTCCTATAAAATGTTTCCAGGAGACAGATAATAATCTCGCATTTCACGGGAGCCCTGTGGGTGGAAGACAAACTCCGAGGGAGCAAGATGGTTTGCTGTTAAATGCTGCTGATGTCTGTTGCTACTCGGAGAGACCTTTCTAAGGAGCTGCTGGTGAGTTTGAAACACCGATCTTGTGGTTCAGACTAGCTTGGGAAACCCCATGGAGCAGTTTCGCCCCGTCCTATATGTAACTATGAGTTACAGTGGTCTTGGTGGTAATGGGTTTGTGGTTTGTAGACTGTTTGGAAGGAGTTAGGAATGCTGCCAACGGTGTCACTGATGGCGTGATTACTAAGTACTCAG
The DNA here is from genome assembly GCF_000296735.1 of Chrysochloris asiatica. NCBI lineage: Eukaryota > Metazoa > Chordata > Mammalia > Afrosoricida > Chrysochloridae > Chrysochloris > Chrysochloris asiatica. The sequence continues at coordinate 527,372 of NW_006409003.1, read as the reverse complement.
CTTCTCACACAAAGGTCAGAGGTTGGAAACCTCCACCACTCTGTGGGAGAAAGAGGTGCCCTCTGTTCTCACAATATCACACCTTTGAAACCTCCTGAGTAGTTCTACTGGGTCCTACAGGGGTCATCTGAGTCTATATGGACTCCACGGACAGGGATAATGAAATGGCGCTAAAGGTCAAGCACTTGGCTACTGACAGAAGGGTTGGTGGTTGGAACCCTCCCAGAGATGATTTAGGAGAAAGTCCTGGAGACCCGATTTCAAAACAGCATCCACTGAATATCCTATGGAGCACAGTCCTACTCCAACACACATGGGGTCGTCATGAGTCTGCTCAAAGATGACCGGTTTGGCTTAAACTGTGACATATCCAGGACATTTCTGAGTGGGAAGGGAAGCCCACTGAAGGGTTTTCCTAAGAGAATGACAGACTCCATTTGCATGAAAATTGTCAAAAGAATCCACACTTTCAATGGGTCAAAGCAGAGGGAAACTGGTCACCGGTGTTAATAGGTAGCTCTTGTCTACATAGGACTCTCTTGTTGGCTTTGTGAGACGCAATCTGAAACCCTATGATCCGTTGCTATGTGCCTTTGAGCTGCTCCCAACTCATGACAACCCCATGCACAAAGGGATAAAATGCTGTTCTTGAGGAAATGGTTTGCCCTTTCTGCCTGAATTGCTTTTGTGTCTTTGTGTTAAACACCTTTTATTCACTGTTGTGGTGAGCATCCAAGCGCTCTGGTGCACGGGGATGGGAAGCCCTTGGCTGCTAACACAGAGGATGGCTCCCCAGCAGAAAGCTGTATCGGTCTTTGGAAATCCTGTCGGGTATGTCTAGTCTGCTCTATAGGGTCATTCATTGTTCAGTGGACTTGGAATAAACTCAAAGGCAATGGGCTTGGTTTTGGGGTTTGGACTGCAAATAGGTTTGACCATTAAGAGAGCCCAACCAATCTGAGTTCTTTTGCCTTTATCCTATGAAGTTTATTTTCATTATTTCTTCAAATATTTCCTTTCATTTTTATTTCCCCCTCCTTTTCTGGAGAACTCTGTTATCTGATATTTGCTCTTATTTCTGGATGCTTTCTTGCTTCTTCTCAGCGAGTTCTCTACCCCTCTAACTTGACCCTCTCTGTTGGACGGATGCTTTTCTTTCCATTTCAACTCATGTTCATTTTCATGACTTTCTGCTCTTATTGAAGTGTATTAATTTCTTCTTTTGTAATTATTGGGTTTATTTACATTTCTTGGACTTAGATTCTAATACTGTTTCATAGGCATCTGTAATGAGTATTTATAGTCTTCTGTTTTATTTTTAAATTAGTTATTCCTGTTGAAGATAAAAATGAATAACTTTGATTTTAAGATTTTTCTTACAAAACCAAGTGTTAAGCATTTAAAAAAATCTTCACTAAAACTTGATCCTGCCTTTTTTCTGTTTGTTGACGGCTGCCTTAATTCAAATTTGTAACGATCCCTTGACTGCAGATAGTTGGTGGTTCAGAGACCCCATCTTGTGACAGGATATCTGTTGATCTCAGTAAAAGGAGTGGTGGTTCCGTGTATAAAATATAATTTGTCAAAATAAAGCCCCGAGGCACAAGAGTTGAGGATGCGAGAGTTTAACATATAACCTTCTGAGAGATCAGCCTTGACTAAGAGCCCTGGGCAAAAGATAAAGCAGCTGTAGTAGCAACTTTTGTTAGGTAAAATTCCTAGCCGAATTAAATGAATTTTCTTTGTTCCTCTTATAGATCAAAATACCCGTCTTTGGAAATGGAATGTGTAGATGTGACTTAGCGTTTACAAAACATACGGAAACTCTTTGTTGAGTCAGACACATTTGAAACAACCATTTAGAACAGGATGGTGGTGAGGTGCCGTGGAGTCCGTTCCGACTCATAGCGACCCGACCCTGTATGGGGTTTCCGGGAGTCTTGGTGTGGAGCTGTGGGTTAATGCGCTGGACTACAAGGTCGGTGGTTCAAGCTCACCAGTCGCTCCTCAGAAACCCTATGCCCCATTGTTATGGGTCGGAACCGACTCGACGGCACTTAACAACAACAACATAGGGTTTCCGAGGCTGTGAATCTTTATGGGAGCAGAAAGTCTTGTATTTCTCCTGTGGGAACAGCTGGTAGTTTCGAACTGCTGACCATGAGATTACCTGGCTGGAACTACGGTTGCTTTGGCAGGTCCAGACCAAATAATGTCGAGGGCCAGGAGTCCTGGTGTGGCGCTGTAGGATAAGCCCTGGACCTCAAGGTGGGTTTGAACCGAAAGGTCAGTGGTTCAAACTCACCAGCCCCTCCTCAGAAACCCTGTACAGGGTTGCTATGAGTCAGAACCCACTCTAAGGCACTTAACAACAACAACCATAAGACCCTCAGGCCAGACTTTCCACACGCATGATTTACAGAGTGTAGAAACTCTATCCGTTTTTTCAGCTCCGATATATTTGATGAAACTATGTCTTCACTACCAGCTGTTATGCGGGAGAAAGATGAGGCTTTCTGCTCCCTTAAAGGGAGTCCTGGTGTGGCGCTGTGGGTTAATACACCAGACTGCAAAGCCATTTGAACTGCAAGGTCAGTGGTTCAAGCTCACCAGCTACTCCTCGGAAACCCTATACGGGGTCGCTATGAATCGGAACCTACTCCACGGCACATAATAACAACAACATCTCTTCACTAGGTGTGATTGAATTGGCTTAGCGTTGTCCCAGGCATAACCCTGCATTCGGGAAACAGGGGGGGAGGGTACAAAGGATCATGCTAAGATTAGCCAATGGCTGATATAGTCTTCTTTCTCAAAGTAAGTAAAGGCCTTACTTTGAGCTATTTGCTTCTGTTTGTAATCAGAGTGGTGGTGGTAGTTATGTTCCGTGGAGTCGGAACTGACCCATAGCGACCCTGTACAGGGTTTCCAAGGCTGTAAATCTTTACGGGAGCAGAAAGCCTCATCTTTCTCCCGTGGAACAGCTGGTAGTTTCTAACTGTTGATCTTAAGGTTCGCAGCCCAATTCGTAACCACTCCGATCAAGTCAGTGCCTATTCATAGCGACCTTATTTACTATAACAGAGGAAAACACTGCCCCATCTGGTGCCAACATCACAATCATTGCTCTGCTTGAGCCCACTGCTGCTGCCACTGTGCCAATCCATCTCATTGGGGGTCTTCCTCTTTTTCTCCAGCACTCCACTTTACCAAACATGTTGTCATTCTCCAGGGACTTGTCCCTCCTGATAACATGTCCTAAGTATGAGAGACAAAGTCTGGCCATCCGGCTTCTAAGGAGCACTCTGGCTGTACTTTTTCCAACACAGATTTATTTGTTCTTTTTGCAGTCCAGGGTACTTTCAATATTCTTCTCCAACACCTTAGATCAAATGCATCAATTCTTCCATGGTCTTCTTTATTCATTGTCTAACTTTCACATATATATGAAGTTATTGAAAATATTTGGATCAGGTGCAGCAGTCAAGAAATCAAATGATATATTGCATTAGGCATATCTGCTGCACAAGACCTCTTTAAAGTGTTTAAGAGGAAAGATATCAGTTTGAAGGCTGCTGCTTCCATGAGTGTTGATGGTTGAACGGAGCAAAATGAAGTCTTCGACAATTTCAATCTTTCCTCCATTTATCTTGAAGTTATTTATTGGTCAAGAGGTGAAGATTTTTACTTTCTTTACATTAAGGTGCAACCCATACTGAAGGCTGTGGTCTTTGATCTTCATTTTCAGTAAGCAAGGTTGTATCATCTGCATGTTGCAAGTTGTTAATGAGTCTTCCTCCAATCCTGATGCTATGTTTTTCTTCATATAATCCAGATTCTCAGACTATTTGTTCAGCATACAGATTGAATAAGTATGGTCAATGAATAAAATCCTGGCGTACACCTTTCCTGATTTTAAACCATTTAGTGTCCCCTTGTTCTGTTCAAACAACTGCCTCTTGGTCTATGCACATAATTAAGTGTTCCAGAATGCTCATTTTCTGCAATGTTGTCCATAACTTGTCATGATCCACACAATCAAAAGCCTTTGCGTAGTCAATAAAGCACAGGTAGGTAAACATCTTTCTGGTATTCTCTGCTTTCAGCCAAGATCCATCTGGCCTCAGCAATGGTATCCCTCAGTCCACGTTCTCATCTGCATCCAGCTTGAACCTCTGGCAGTTTTCTGTCAATGCACTGTTGCAGCCGTTTAAAAATTATATTTAGCAAAATTTACTGGCATGCAATATTAATGATCTTGTCCGATGATTTCCACATTCCATTGGGTCACCACTCTTTGGACTGTCTTCAAATCAGTTGGCCAGGTAGCTGTCTTCCAAATTTCTTGGCATAAATGAGTGAATGCCTCCAGTGCCGTATCAGTTTCTCGAAAGATTTCTATTTGTATTCTATCATTTCCGGAAGCCTTGTTCTTTGCCAATGCCTTCAGTGTACCTTGAGCTTTTTCCCTCAGTATCACTGGCTCTTGATCAGATATTACATCTTGAAATGTTTGAACATCGACCACTTCTTTTTGGTATAGTGATTTTTTGTTATCTTCTGTTGCTGTTTTCTGAGTTATTCAATATTTTACCCAAATTGTTGTTGTTTAGTGCCATCTAGTCGGTTCTGACTCATAGCAACCCTGTTTAGAGCTTCTGAGGAACGGCTCGTGGGTTTGAACCACCGACCCTGCGGTCCAGTGCTTATCCTACAGCACCACACCAGAACTCCATAGAGTCCTTTAATACTGCAAATTCAGGCTTGATTTTTTTGTTTTTGTTTTTAAGTTCCCTCAGCTTAA
>NW_006409003.1:520396-522088 GCF_000296735.1 Chrysochloris asiatica | reverse complement strand
AGTCAATTTGAGTTCTGTGTATTCCATCTTGTGAGGTCCATGCGTATAGTCGTCTTTTATATTGTTTAAACAAGGTATTTGAAATGAAGAAGTCATTGGTTTTGCAAAATTCTATCTGCAACCTCCAGCATCATTTCTATCACCAAGGCCATATTTTCCAACTACTGATCCTTCCTCTTTGTTTCCTACCTTTGCATTCCAATTATCAGTAATTACCAATACATCTTGATTGCATATTTGATCAATTTCACATTGAAGATGTTATTAGAATTCTTCCATTTCACTGGCTTTAGTGGTTGGTGCATGAATTTGAATAATAGTGGTATTAACTGGTCTTCCTTGTAGGCATATGGATATTATCCTATCACTGACAGCATTGTACTTCAAGACAGATCTTGATATGTTCTTTTTGATGATAAATGCAATGCCATTCTTCTTCAGTTTGTCATTTCTGGCATAGTAAACCATGTGATTTTCAGGTTAAAAATGACCAATACCAGTCCATTTCATTCAGTTCACTAATGCTTATGGTATTGATGTTTATGTGTTCCATTTCATTTTTGACATCTTCCAATTTTCCTAGATTCATACTTCATACATTCCATGTTCCATTTCTTAGTGGATGTTTACAGATGTTTCACCTTATTTTGAGTTGTGCCCCATTAGAAAATGAAAGTCCCGAAAACTTTACTCCCTGATGGTATTTAAAATAACCATGGCATAACCTCCAGAAAAGGAGCTCTGGTAGCGTAGTGGTTACGAATCGGGCTGCAAACCTTAAGGACAGCAGTTCGAAACTATCAGCTGTTCTGCGGGAGAAAGATGAGGCTTTCTGCTCCCGTAAAGATTTACAGCCTTGGAAACCCTGTCCAGGGTTGCTATGAGTCCAAACTGAGTCTATGCATACCATACCACCAACCTCCAGAACCACAGCAACACTAGCCACCACAGTTCGGCAAACAGACAGATGAGTGGTGGATCCCGCTGTGTATATGGAGAGTAACTGCTCAGAATAACCCTGTGTTTCCATTTCTGCAAATTTGGAGTCTTTTAGCATCTCCAACACAGGGAGTTGCCACGAGTTGGTTTTATTTAGCCTGTGAACTCATTTCCCTTAGGATAGAAGTTCTTAGCGCTGGGTGATTTTGCCTCTAGGACACATTTGGCTATTCTAGACACTGGGATTGTTGTTATCTTTTGGGCCATTAAGTCGGGTCCATGGACTCTTTGTCCAACAAAACGAAAGGGCATTCCATCCTCAGTCACTGCTACGTCTCAGCCTTAGTTGCAGACACTGTGTGAATTCATCTCATTGAGAGCCTGCCTCTTTTGCGCTGACTCTCTTTATCAAGCTTCATGTCCTTTTCCAGGACTGATCTCTCCCCATCACATGTCCCAAGTACCTAAGACAGTCTCCCTAGCCTGGATTCTCAGGGGCATTCTGACTGTACTTCTTCCGAGACAGATTTGTTTGTTCTGTGGGCAGTCCGTGTATAGTCATTATTCTTCAACTTCAGGATTTAACTACATCAAGAGACAATGATTTGGGAGGCCTTGTTCCAAGCATCTAGTGGGAGGAGTCAGGGATGTTGCTGAACATTGTACAGTGCACAGGACAGCCCCCAAACAGAATGACCCATTCCCAAATTACAATAGTGGGGAGGTACAAAAAGGCTGGATTTGGGTATTAAC
>NW_006409003.1:480820-511214 GCF_000296735.1 Chrysochloris asiatica | reverse complement strand
TGTTAAAGACTTCAATTTGCTTGGATCTACAATCACGCTTATGGGAGCAGCAGTCAGGAAATCAAAGGACTTATTGCATTAGGCAAATCTGCTGCAAAAGCTGTCTTTAAAGTGTTAAAGAACAAAGGTGTCAGTTTGAGAACTAAGGTGCGCCTCACTCAAGCCATGGTAGTTTCAATAGCCTCATATGCGCGTGATAGTTGGACAATGAATAAGGAAGACTGGAGAAGAATCAATTAATTTAAATTATGGTATTGAAAAAGAATATTAATGGAAATACTGTGGACTGCCACAACAAACAAATCTGTCTTGGAAGAAGTGCAGCCAGAATACTCCTTGGAAGCCGAGATGGTGAGACATAGCTTATACTTGAGACATGTTATCAGGAGGGACCAGTTCCTGGATGATCCCTTCGTGCTTGGTAAAATGGTCACTAAAAAAGAGGAAGACCCCCAGTGAAATAGATTGACACAGTAGCAGCAACAGTGGGCTCAAAAGTAACAACAATTGTGAAGACAGCGCAGGACCAGGTTGTGTATAGTTCTGTTGTGCATAGGGTTGCTGTAAGTCAGAACCAACTTGAAGACACCTAACAACAACAGAACTGGGCCAACTACTCAATGGTGCAGAAGGCATCCAAAGAAGATGGGAGGAATACAGAGAGTCATGGCACCAGAAAGAATTGGTTGATGTTCAATCATTCAACAGGTAGCATACGATCAAGAATTAATGGTATTACCCCCTTCCAAGACTGAGATTCAAGGGGACTACACGAGCAGACACATGCGCTCTGAATGGTGACCACGTTGGTCACCGACAAGGGGAAGTGAGGGGAAAAGAGCAATGAATCTGCGAGCTGAGTCCTATCACATTCAATAGACTCCTGTGAACCCAGGTGGAGACCTGGTTGGCCAGCAGTATGGCAAGACCTGGGGACTCCTGGGCCCAGAGTCAGTGACATAGCCACAGAAGACTAAAATGGAGAATGAAGCATCCAGCTGATAAGAAAAGAGGGCATATGCACAAGAACACCCACACTTACAGATAAATACCCACTTGACCTGGCTTTAATGGCTTGATGATCAGAGCTTAACTAGAAGGAAAGAGGAAAAAAAAGAGTAATCTGATACAATTTGATGAACTTGACCTACAGCTATGGATGCAGTAGCTCAAAAGAGGGAACAAATCTTTACAGCAAGGATCACTCTCACCCCCTCCATACACAGAGTAGACAGGGATGGACAACTTGGACATTGGCTACCCAAAATGGGGGAGGGGAGCTACAAAGGCAAGAAGTGACTGGCTTACAAGCTTTCAAGAGGGAACCTAGATCCAAAGGGCATGGAGGAAGGTAGAATTTCCACTGAGTAGTATCCAATTCGTCTAGGCAGGACTGATGAAAGGAGATGTGGATAGCACACATGTGGTACAACAGTGAGTAATTACTGTCAGGACTGACTGTGAGGATTGGAAATGTAAAGGTAGATGTTTTGTAGTCAAAGGAGGGGAGTGGTTGACTTTGTAGGCCAGGCGCAGAGGTCCCTGGGAAAATCAGGGGAGAAGAGTGGAGCGCGGGACCCTACCCAGAGAAACAGTGACACCAGAGATGGAAGCAGAGACGATGATGTGGAGAGATGGAGCGGCTGGGGACTCTAGACCCACAGAGGGAGAGGGGCTGTGTGCTGACGACTGAGGGGCAGACTTGTGGGGTGTACCCTTTGGTTGTTTGATGATGCATGGAGGGGATTGTAACCATGGCCATGAAATGATATATGATAGAATGAATGTAAAGCTAATGTTCTCCCGTGTAAGCTATCACATAATTCACAATGAAACAGTTAAAAAAAATAATTAATGATATTGAAGGGAAAAAGTCCAAGCTTCACTGAAGTTATTGGCAAAAAGCAAGCTTCTGGGAATTGACAGAGTACAAATGGAAAAGTTCCAACAAACTGACGCAGCAGTACAAGCACTCACTCGTGAATGCCTAGAAATTTTCAAGACAACTAACTACTTAGCCGACCGTTTGGAAGACATCCGTGTTTGTTCCCATTTCTGAGAGGTGACCCAACGAAATGGAAAAATCATCAAACAATATGATTAATATCACATACAAGTAAAATTGCTGAAAAGAATTAAAAAACAACTGCAACAATACATTGACAGGAATGTAGTGGTTATGAAACGGGTTTTTTACCTGTGCTTTGACTATGCAAAGGCTTTCGACTGTGTGGATCATGACAAGCTATGGACAACATTGCAGAGAATGAGCATTCTGGAACACTTAATTGTGCTCATGAGGAACTCTAGGTAGACTAAAAGGCAGTTGTTCAAAAAGGATAAGGGGACAGTGAATAGTTTAAAATCAGGAAAGGTGTGTGCCAGGGTTGTATTCTTTCACCTTACTTATTCAATTTGTATGCTGAGCAGATAGATACTCAGATAAACTGGAATATATGAAGAAGAATGTAGCATCAGGATTGGAGGAAAGCTCATTGATAACCTGCAATATGCAGATGAAATAATCTTGTTTGCTGAAAGCAGAGAGGACTTAAAATACTTACTGATGAAGACTGCCTTTGATATGGGTTGCACCTCAATGTAAAGAAAACTCAAATCCTAACTACTAGACCAATAAATAACATCGTGACAAGTAGAGAGAAGACTGAAGTTGTCAAGGATTTCGTTTTGCTTGGATCTACCATCCACACTCATGGAAGCAGCAGTCAGGAAATCAAATTACGTATTATATTAGGCATATCTGCTGCACAAGTCCTCTTTAAAGTACTCAAGAGGAAAGATATCAATTTGAGGACTAAAGTGCAAGTGGTTACAAGGCGGGATGCTACAGCAGTTCAAAACTACCAGCCGTTCCACAGGAGAAAGATGATGCTTTCTGCTCCCATAAAGATTTACAGCCTCGGAAACCCTATACAGCACTGCTGAGTAAGAACCGACTGCATTGCACACCACCACCAAGGACAACCAAATCCATGGTATCTTCAACAGACTCATATGCATGTGAAAGTTGGACAGTGAATAAGGAAAACCATAAAATTGATTTTTAAAAAATTTGAGTTATGGTGTTGGAGAATAATCTTAAAGGTACCACAGATTGCCAGAAGAACAAACAAATCTGTGTTAGGAGAAGTACAACCAGAATGCTCCTTAGAAGTCAGGACGGCCAGACTTCATCTGTCATACTTTGGACATATTCTCAGGAGGGGTCAGTCCCTGGAGAAGCACATCAGGCTTGGTAAAGTGGAGGAAGAGTGAAAAAGAGGGTGATGCTCAATGAGATGGATTGGCACAGTGGCGGTGATAGTGACGGGCTCATGCACAGCAGTAATTATGATGATGGTGCAAGACCAGGCGGTGTTTCGTTCTCTTGTACGTAGGGTCACTATGGGTTGGAAATGATGGCACCCCACAACAACAAACAGAAAATAGATTTCTGTTTGCTCAAGCTGTCCATTTGTGGTCTTTCTGTTATAGGAGCACTAGGTACCTAAGAGAGAATTTAGTGTCAGGAGAGTAGGATGCTTCTCAAACAGATTGCTAAAATGTGAAAGCAGTTTTGGAATTGGATAATGAGTAGAGTGTGGATGAGTAGCAAACGCTTACATGGCCTAGGGGAGACTGTTGATGGAATGGTGGCTGTTGATAAGGGTTCAGAACTGAGGGAAGTTGTACCACCAGAAACAGCACAGAAGGTGGGAGGCAGCGGGGACACTAGCAGCAGAACCAGGAGACCAACACAAGATGGCACAGGAACTGACCACGGAGTTAGAGTTGAGAGCCTTCATTCAGGAGGCTTCCTGGTGGAGTGGGGAGCCTCACACTTGTCAGAGGAATTAGGGTCTCTGATGCACAGAGTGAGAGAACCGAGCACCTTCCATCCAAGGCTTAGTGGTAGAGTGAGGTGCATCTGGGCACTTATCTGTAGAGCTATGCAAGGTCGCTGAGTCAGAACTGACTTGACAACACTTAACAACAACAAACAGCTTTGTAACACTTGCTTGAGCAGAGACCAAGGAACCAGGAAGCAGAAGTTGAAGAGTTAAGGAGCACAGGAAACAGAGCTGTCCAGTCTCTAAAGGTAAGCCCATGACCTCTGGGCTCTCCAAGGGTGGAATCATGACCTTTGGGGTTCTATGCGTGGGACCTCAGTTTCCTGTTTCAAGGAGTCAGATCTTTCCAACTAGGTTCTGGAGTGTGGGGATGCTGTTCAAATGGCGCCTCTGCCCAAAGCCGAGGGGGTAGAAAAAATGGGGCCTGCTAAGACGGAAGAGATGGGATCACCACTCAGAAGAGCAAGGAGAATGGGGCTGCCAAAGGAGAGTAGAATGTTTTTCCAATGTGCCTGGAAGGGTTAAGGGGCCAGCCTGCATGGCCAACCCCCAGTCACTGCCTAAATGTCCAACAATAGATGGTTTTCAAGTCATGAGAGCTAATGTAGTTTCTTCTGCTGGAATTTTAGCTTGCTTGGTGCTCATTATCCCTTCTTCCCCTCCAATTGCTTCTATTTGTAATGAAAATATCTACCTTTTGCCTGTTCCACCGTTGTTTTTGGAAGTTGTTGAGTTTTATTACAGATTCACAGATGAAGAGGAATTTTGTCCCAGGTTGAAGTTTGGACTTGGAAGACTTGGGGGAATAATATAATGGGAGTGTGTTTTCAGTTGTAAACATGTTAATTGCATCACGTTAGATGCAAGCGAGTTTCTAACGGTCTTAATCTAGAGGTTATGTATGGGTTAAGGAAAGATGTGCCAAGCTGGCAGAGGCTGATAAAGGTTTTCTGTCAACTTAACCGGGCCTGAATTCTCAGTGGCGCTTGGCAATTAGGATGTAATAATCTGACATGATGAGATCTAATATTGTATAATCTCACCCAAGGCAGGATCTGATGTGATCGGCCCTGATCTGATGTAATTACCCTGTTGTAAATCCTCACTTGTATGGTAATGAGGCCGGGTGCAAGCTACAGGGTTAGGTTGTATCTTGTGTCAATTTCAATTGAGATATAAGAGAGATTAAACAGGAAACATTAAATGAAGTCCTACGGCTTGCCTAGACCTAACTATAGCCTTAAGTGTAACTCCTTACTTCTTCCCATCTCCATCCCCCAAAAATTAGACAGGCAAGCAGAGCTCAGAGGGACCTACTATTACCAAGAAAATACAGCCAGGAGTGGAGTGTGTTCTTTGGACCTGGTATCCCTGTCTTGTGAATTTCCTAGATAGAAAGGAATATTAATGCCAATATGCATGGAGCTCTTCAAGAAATGTTAGGCCTATAGTTGATGAAAGGAATCAAGGGCCTTTCTCCAGTCAACCAAGAAAGGCTGAATTTGGATTTCTAGCCTCCTACACTGTGAGTCGGAATCGACGCCACGGTACATAACAACAACACTGTGAGAATACTTTTCTGCGAAAGCCATCCATTTGTGGGTTTCTTTATATTAGATACCAAGACACATTGTGCTCCACAATGGACATTCTGAATCTATCAAAGGCATTCTTCAGGCTCATCCAAACTCCAGTGAGTCCACAGTGCCTCCTTTCCATAATCCTTTAGGTTGTGGGTGATAATATTCTAGGAATCCCAGGTCCCAGAAAATGCAGTGATTCTGAATGTTTGTTCTAGTGTTCTTCAAATTCCAAGGGGAGCTTACTCTCAAATTAACAACAAATCCTTTGAGACAGAGGAGCCAGGTAACTTTATTTCTCTTTGTTTAGGGTTTTATTAGTTTTTAATATCAAATCTCTACTGTAGAAATACTGAACAAGAGAGAAAAAATATCAGGGGGGAAAACATCACTGGAGAGGCAACATAACACAGTGATTAAAAACATGAATTCTGGAGTCAAAGCAAACCCCAGCTCTACTGTTTACTACATGTGCCCTTGGGTGGGTTCCTTAACATCTCTGCTTCAGTCTCCTGGTTTGTAGAACTGGGGTAACGATACTACCTGCCTCACAGGGCTAAGGGGATTGAATGAGTTAGTATTTGTGAAGCATTTAAAACAATGCCTGGCACATGGTAAATGCTATGGTTGTAAAACTAAAATAAAACTAACCAGGTTCATTTCTTCATGGGCCTTTCCAGTACTTATTCATGTACACTTTTAGATTTGTTATAGTAAACTTGTATACACAATGGTGTCCTTTGTATTCCTTCATGTGGCGTGCAGTGATGCAGTCACTGGTAATCTTTAGTGACTGTCTAGAACAAATTACAAACGAATTGCCCAACATGGCAGGCATGAAGAGGCAGGAGACACGGGAACTCCAGTTTACCACTTTTTGTTCCAACAACACAGTCTCATCGGCAATAATCTTTCCACCATTAGCAATCGCATTTACAAGTTTTTCTAAGGAAGTTAATCTTGATCAACAGTAAATATGCCAACATTTCTTTTTTTCTAAAATTCAAATTGTGTATTCCAGATTATATTCCTTAAAGGGCACCAAGTCCTTTTAAGGGGAGGCCCTTAAAATAGCATATCCTTTCTGTATTGTCTGTAATTATGTGTAAACTTTTATTGTAAAGATTTCCACCCAGTCCTCCAGCTTGGTGCAAAACAGTGTATTTCCAATTGAAACCCTTTTCCTGATAAGATTTTTCCCTTAACAATGCACACTGATCCGGAAATAGGTGAGGGCTTTTTCTCAAAAAAAAAAAGTCTGATTCCCTACGGTCACACTCCTTGAGTATGGGCTCCTGGTGGGCAATGAAAGGGGTTTTCTTGATTCTAAATATTAATTTAATAAGATATAACTGCTGAAAGCTTTCCCTTATTCTTTTCACTCATAGTGTTTCTTCTAAGAGGATATTTTCTGGTGACGGGAGAATTCTTACTGAACGTTTTCCCCTCTTGATTTTATTTATAATTTTGTTTTGTTTTGATTTTCACAAATGTGTTAGCAAACATACAAAAAAAGAGAAATTTTCCATCAATTCAATCCAGACAGTTTACCTTCACTGTGGTTTCTCTGGTGTTGAATTAGGGCTGAGTGACCATTAAAGGCTTTTCCACACTCATTGCATATAAAGCGTTTCTCTCCGCTGTGCATTCTTTGATGGATAATAAGAGAAGAATTCTTACAGAACGCTTTCTCACAATGATTACATTTGTAGGGTTTTTCTCCAGTATGGTTTCTCAGATGTACAATAAGTGAAGAACTCTCATTGAAGGCTTTCCCACATTCATTACACCTGTATGGTTTTTCTCCAGTATGAGTTCTCCGATGTGCAATGAGGTGAGAGCTACAGTTAAAGGATCGTTCACATTGATTACATTTATAGGGTTTCTCACCAGTGTGAATTCTCCGATGAGCAACAAGGTGACAGCTCTGGCTGAAAGATTTCCCACATTTATTGCATTCATAGGGTTTCTCTCCAGTGTGTGTCCTTTGATGCCTAACCAGGTGAGCCATCTGGCTGCAGCATTTCCCACATTTATTACATTCATAGGGCTTAATTCCAGAATGAATGATCTCATGTTTTGTAAGGGCTGAACGTTCTCTGAAGGCTTTGCCACATTCCTGGCAGTTATAGGGTTTCTCTCCTGTATGAGTTCTCTGATGGGCAATAAGATGGGAGCTCCAGCTGAAGGATTTTCCACATTCTGTGCATTTATATGGTTTTGCTCCAGAATGAGTCCTTTCATGTTTACTAAGGGCAGAGTAATCTCGAAAAGCTTTTTCACATTCTTCACATTTAAAGGGCTTCTCACCAGTATGCATTCTCATGTGAGCAATAAGATGGGAGCTCCAGCTGAAAGATTTCCCACATTCAGTACATTCAAAAGGCTTCTCTCCAGTATGAGTTCTCTGGTGTCCAATAAGATGAGAGTTCCAGTTGAAAGATTTCCCACATTCATTACATACATAAGGTTTCTCTCCTGTGTGAATTCTCTTATGGACAATAAGATGAGAATTCCAGCTGAAAGCTTTCCCACATTTATTACATTCGTAGGGTTTTATTCCAGTGTGAGTCCGTTCATGTTTAGTAAGAGCTGAACGATTCCTGAAAACTTTTCCACACTTATCACATTCATAGGGTTTCTCTCCAGTATGAGTTTTCTTATGTTGGAAAAGGTAAGAGCTCCAGATGAAAGATGTCCCACATTCATTATAGTCATAGGGTTTCTCTGCGGTGTAAGAGCTTGTGTGTTGAGAAAGGAATGAATCATACCCAAAGACTTTCTCCCATTCATTGTATTTATATGCTTTCTCTGCAGTGTCAAATTTCTGATGTTCCATAATGGATGAGAAATAAAAGATATTCTCATACTCTTTGTAATCATATTGGTTTTCTCCAATATGAAGTCTTGGGTGTTCATTAAATGAAGACCTCTGGTTAAAGATTTGATGACATTCCTTATATTCAAAGAGTTTCTCTCCTGTATGAATTCTCTTATGGTCACCAAAGTGTATTATCTGATTGAAGGATTTAACAGCTTCAGTACAACTGAAAAGATTATTTCCAGTCTGTATTCTTGCAGGGTGAATAGGTTGAATGGATTGGTAGAAGGCTTTGCCATAATCATTATTTTCACAAGTAATCTTATCGGCATACATTATGGCTGAATTGTATCTCCAGCTTTCAGCCTGTGCATCAGGTTTATGGAAACATTCTATTTGAGAAATTCTTTGCGATGGAACCATGTTTACGCTCTGGCTACAGTGTGACCCACGTTCACGGAATTCAGAGCCTCTTTGTGACAGGACTTGCTTTTGCATGAAGACCATTTGCCTCATAGCTCTGCTCTGGTTCAAGTGGTACATTTCTAATCGATCTTGACATCCCAGGACTTCTACCCTGGAGAACCAAGGGTCATCCCATATGTATCTTGCCAACTTCATGCCATGGGATTTTTCTTCTGCAAAAACGTTCTGTGTTGGGCTCACAGCTTTCCTTTCAATAGTTCTCATCCATTCTGAAATAAACAGGAATATGAGAACATAGAGAAATAAATCCTCAGAAAAGAGTTAGAAATAATGAGATTTGCTGTCCGTAACAGCAAATAGGCAAGTGTGATTTCGCCCCCCTCCAATACAAACTTGTAAACCACAAAAGATCATAAATGAGAAGAGAAGAGGAGGAATAAGGAACAAAAGTATCTAACCAGAATACAAAGTGTGTACTGAAAACTAATCGAGCCCACTTAAGGATGACTTTCCTATGGATAAAAGACCACCGCAGGGTATGCAATCGAGAATGCAGCTTGCCAGAGTGGCTCAGGTGCTGCGTATTCCAAGCAGGCGTTTTTTTCAAGACTGGCCGTTGGTCAGCTGCTGGGAAATGAAGTCTTCGAATTCTCTAACGGATAAAAGTGGTTTGCGTGCCTGAGAACCGACAGCACACTGTGATCGTTGCTTCTGAGAGTTTGCGCAAACAGTATCGTTTACGGGGACCACCTTACTTCTTTCTGGGGGTCTGGCACTTCAGTGATTAAAGTCACTCACACAGGTACTATGTGCTTCCTGACTGACTCCCAGGCTCAGGTGAGCTGCCCTGATGGACGACACTACACACCTGTTATCACATCTCATTGCTGGAGGAATTAAGTGAATCCTGTAGGATGCCACAAAGCTGACACTGAATGCTATTTAACGGGAGAGAAAATCCCTGGTAACGCAAATGGCTAAGCATTCAACTACTAGGCAGAAGGTTAGCAGTTTGAACCTATCCAGAAGCTCCTCAGCAGGTAGGCCTGGTGAAGAGCTTCCAATAGATGGCAGCCTTAAGAGCCCTACTGAGCATGGCTTTACTGCATATGAAGGATCACCATGAATCAGACTCCAGATGATGGCAACAAATAACAAGAATGTAATAGTAATAATAATTGGTTTTTCTGTTTTAACAAAGATAGATTAACTCACAGGTCCTTGGCAGTTAATGTTTAAACTATTAAGTAGGTGCCTAATTAATTTTTATGTAATAATGTCCTTATTGGAGTCCTGGTGTGGTGCTGTAGGATCAGCACTGGACCACAAGTTTGGTTTGAACCGCAAGGTCAGCAGTTCAAACTCACCAGCTGCTCCTTGCAAACCATAGAGTATAGCTCTTAGTTGGAACTGATTTGACAGCACTCAACAACAACAACATCCTTTCTGGAGTCCTGGAATGGCAATGTAGGGTCAACACTGGACTACTAACCACAAGGTTGAAGTTCAAACCTACCAGCCGCTCCTAGGAAACCCTATAAAGGGACACTATGAGTCGGATCTGACTCAATGGCACTTGACAACAACGGCAACATCCTTACTGCTTCCATAACTTGACATCACATTCATCTAGAAAGGAGTGCATGGCGTAAAGTGAAAGGATACAGAGCCAAGCTGCTCACCAGGGCGTCTATGAAAGTAGGAAAGCCATAGAGTCCAATCAGTGATGGAAAATCCATCAGCCCAAAGAACAAACATCGTAATTTAAAGATCCCCTTCAAATTATAGTTCTTATAGC
This sequence comes from Chrysochloris asiatica, assembly GCF_000296735.1. Lineage (NCBI taxonomy): Eukaryota > Metazoa > Chordata > Mammalia > Afrosoricida > Chrysochloridae > Chrysochloris > Chrysochloris asiatica. Next base: position 500,738 of record NW_006409003.1, on the reverse strand, counting down.
CACTACCGAAAAAATTTAGCAGACTGCTATGAGAGAGGGACTTGCAAGGGAGCATACGGTGATGAAACAGATACAGGAGTGGTGCTCTGATCATCAGTATTTAAATAGTGGTTCTGCCACTACCCTTATGGGCTTCACTGATGATGAGACGGCAGACTTCCAACACCTGGGAGCTACTGCCATCGCTGCTGAAGCATCAGCCCCCTGACAACTGAAGGGGCCTGTGTTCATTCCCTGTTGCTGCTGTTACAAAGAACTACACTTAAAACAGCGTAATTAGCGTTCATCCAATCCACTTCTCTATCCCTTCACCTGAAGCTCAAAGTCCCAGGACAATCATCCACATCTGTTTCGTCTGGTTTTCCATGTCTTTGTTGTAGAGGGTCCCTAAGCCTTTCTGCCTAGCCTGCCATCTTGCCCCACCTCTCCCGTTATCTTTCAGTTCTGGAGCTCAGAGGTCCAAAACTGCCTTCACTGGGCTACCATCAAGGTACCAGCAGGTCCACACCCCGTGGGGACTACAGAAGAGAGCGTTTCCTTGCCTTTTTCAACTTGGTCACCTACATTCCTTGACCCTCCTTCATCTTCAAAGAGCATTACTCCTGTCTCTGTTTCTGCTGCCATACCTCCTCTGTCTCCTACCTCTCTCTTTAAAAGACCCTTCTGATGACATTGGGCTCACCTGGATAATCCAAAATACTTTCTCCACCTCAACATTCTTAATCACAATTGAAAAGTCCACTTTCCCAGGGATTCATGGATTCACAGATTCTGGGGAGTACGATGCAGACATCTTTCAATGGCAGACACAAACAGGGAATTGGGGGAAATGAAGATATATGTCACGTGAAGATCACCAAGGAACCGAGGAAAGCTAGAGCTACAGAAGCTGAAAGAGACAAGGATCTTGCTCCAGACCCATCAGAGAAATACTCTCTTCTTAAAGCTGGTGCCTGCATTTTGATTTCTAGCCTCCTGACCTGTGACAGACAAGCTTTTGTCTTTTCATGCATCCACTGTTGTGCTTTTGTTATAGCAGCATTAGGAGACAAAAACAGTCATCTTAGAGGAAGGGACACCAGACAACGGCGGGGGCGAGAGGGACACCTACAGCCTAAGGGAAAAGCTCCCTTGGTTCTGAATCAATAACAAGAAGTCAGTACAGGAAAGGCGACAGATGCAGAGGGAATTCTGAATGTATCTGAGAAAGAGAACTCCTCATCCTGAGTTCCCTGGCCATACTGAGGCCATGGTCTGCTCTCACCTGGATATGAGCTTGCAGGACAGTCTCTCTCCACAGTCCATGGCTCTTCTCCTTGCTCCAACAGGGAGATGACCTCAGGCTTGGTGATCTCATTCCCTATACATGCAGGAGAAGCATGGGACTTAGGACATGTGGCTTTCTTTGGGACAGCATGCCTGCTCCTCCACTGTGACTTTTCATTTGAGAAGATTAAGTCCTGCCCCACCCATACCATGTCCCCCCAGCATTAGGGATTTCAGTCCTCCTAAGGCTGCATGAGCTTTTCAGGGTAGAGGTGCTGAAGGCATTGCATAGGCATGAGCAGCACCTGCCTTACCCACAGACAGCAGGTGCCCAAAGGTCTCCAGCATCACGTCGCGGTACAAGGTCCTCTGTATGGGGTCCAGCCATCCCCACTCCTCTTGGGAGAAGTCCACTGCCACATCCTTGAAGGTCACTGGTTCCTAAAAGAACACACATATTCCTCCTCAACTTGGGGCCACCCTTCCAGTGTTTACTAGGGATGGAGTGAGGATGACAGGTGAGAAGGGAAGGGAAAGGACGCTGGCTGTAACAGAAAGCAGCCTAGTTATGCTCAAGAGTCTAACTGATGCAGGTCAGGGTTCATTAGGAACCATCCAGTCCCATATTTGGGACACACACTAAGAAAATTAACACATTCCCACTGCCATCAAGTTGATTCTGATTCATAGCAACCTACAGGACAGAATAGGGTTTGCTCCAAGATTATAATCCTTTACCGAACCCAACTGCCACATTTTTCTCTCAAGGAGTGGCCGGTGGGTTCAAACCACTGATCTTTCCATTAGCAGCCCAGACCTTAGCCATTACACAATCAAGCCTACCTAATGGAATTGGGTATCTACAACAACCACTGCAAAGTTGAACAAGTCTCTTGAAAGATTTTTATCCTATTCACAAAACAGCTGGTGTGAACAGAACACCCACTGGGAGCAGGACTCCCCCTTTTGGTGGAATCTAGACACTTAAGAAAACCTAGGAGTCTCTGGGTGGTGCAAATAGTTAAACATTCGACTACCAACCAAAAGGTGGGCAGTTCAAACCCACCCAGAGGCACCATGCAAGCTATCTTTGAAAACCCTATGGGGCAATTCTACTCTGCACCCATGGAACCACCATGAAGCACTAATATACAACACAGCCTGGGATCTGGGTGAGCTGCGGTTGTTGGCCAGAGATCTTGGGGCTGGACCTTTGCTTTTCAATGTGTGAATCTGGAGTGTGAAAGGGTGATTTGAATACTGGCAGGCTGCCTTCCCAGCCAGAGATGGGAAGATTCCATGCCAGAGTCACTCTATCCCAAGAGCTGGAGCAGAGATGTAGACAGAACCAAACACAGCAGCCCAGGTCCAGCTCTCAGAAGCACTTGAGCTCTAACAGCCAAAACTGAAGTTGTTAGGGGAAAATCCAGGATTATTCTAGTCAGGTACTACAAGTAAAGATGGATGATAGCACAAATCTGATTTTTACAATGAGTGTTGCCCCTCACCATCCTGCTAAGCAATCAACACGTGTCTCGGCTGATCTAAGCATTCAGGGGTGGGGTGGGACAAGTGTGTCTCCTTGTGGTGGGGGTGAGCTGTGTCATGGTTGGCACGACACACACCCTACAACTCACGTCTCAGCAGCCTACTGCACCTGTCCTCCTTTCAGCCTGGAATTGCTTTCTAGTCTACCTCAATGCCAGGACAGAATCAATATCCCTAATGCTGCCCACACAAAGTGCATACTTCCACAGCTTGGCTGCGTGCGCAGTCCCTCCCCACCCAGCCAACGCAATCACTTCTACCTGCACAAGGTCTCTCCCATGGGCTCCTTTTCTGCCACTGCAGGTCCTGGCTTAGAAACTTATCATCTGATCTGGGTCAACACAAAGCTTTCCCTGGCTAGTCTTCACAATAATTATACACTTGGCTGCTAACCAAAAGGTTGGTGGTTTGAACCCACCCAAAGCCTCCAAGAGAGAAAGACTTGACGATCTACTCCTATGGGCCAGCCTTGTGCCCAGGACCATGGACTGCACAAGGTTTGTCTGCTTGGGTAAAGAGACCTGCTTTGTGCCAGAACCATGGACAGCGCACAAGGTTTTCCTGCTTCGGTAAAGAACACAGCCTTTGGGAACCCCATGGGCAGTCCTACTCTGCCACGTGGAATCACTATAAGTCAGAATTGACTCAGTGGCACAACACCCGGGTCTTCAACGTATCAAGTTTGACTTCATCCATTCCAACTGCTCCCCTTACCCCAGAATTAACTCTGTTGCTATCCGACAAGCTGAACCCACTGGGCCCCAGTGGAAGACCAAGCATTCTCTTGGATCTGTATCCCACCTCCTCAGAGACCACATGCAGTCAGGAGTCCTGTTTCCTGTATCTTTCTGTCCTTTCCTCCTCCTGGTGTGTCCACCACCAGCAGCCCAACTTCTTCTGACAGTCCATCTCCTATGGAGCCTACTGTCACTCTCTCCTTCCCGTATTCCAGTCTTCACCTAACCACAGTTCCTCTCCACTCAGTATCTCTATGTTTCTGCTTCATGGTATTAAGAAATTCTTTGTATTCATCTGTTTTTTGCTCATCTATATGGAATCATTTGGAGACAATGGGTATGCATTTCACCCAACCCCCATTTGTCAGCTATCTGGCTGTCTACATCTTGCACTGAGGACAACAGTAGAAACTCTATTGCCCAACTATCTTGTGCATTCACGATGTTCATCTAGCAGTAACAAACACTGTGGTGCAAGACAACAGTAACGCTGGCTGTGATGATTAAGGCTGCGTGTGAACTTGGTTCTGTGATTTGGCCATTCTCATTCTGTGACATGATGTGGTCATCCTCCATTTTCACATTCACCGAGTTGGGTACAATGACCTGGTCTTTGAAGTCCAGCCATGTTGATGAGAAGTGGCTGTGACTATGGTTGTTATGTTCACCATGCTCTCACCAAAATCTCTGATACCTTGTGGTTGGTACGCTCACAGGATCTGTGTTTTACTTCTTGTAAGATTTAAAACTGCGGACCCATCTCCTCTCTGTGAAAGCCTCCCCGGTCCCAGACTCATCAGTGCCAATGCCCTCTCCACAGAAGTACCCACACCTCAGACTGGCTGCTGGCTGCTGCTTCTCCATGGTTTGGTTATGTAAACTTTCACTTCAGTGTAAAGTAAAGGCAGACAAATACATAAAGCATAGTTGTACACAGCTTGATACATTTTCACAGGTACTATATACATGGAAGCAGCTGGAGTCCATGCTAACTTGTCCTGTTTTCTTCCCATGTTACCAAACCTTCCCCCCACCACCACTTCAAAGGTCACCTATCACTAGCAAGGCCCAAACCAACCTTTTGTTTATTTGTGTTGTTGTTAAGTGCCATAGAGTAGGTTCCAACTCATGGCAACCTTCTGTAGTGTTTCCGTGGAGCAGTTGGTGAGTTTGAACCACCAACCTTGCGGTGCAGTGCTTCTCCTACAGCACTACACCAGGACTCCTTGGGTGAGCTGAGCACTTAAGCAATTCCTCTGCTCCAGGACACCTGGACTATCCGTAGACACAGGTAACAGATGCAGGAGGAATGGAATCAGAGTAATTCTGCAACCCCTAACAGACTAATGGGCAGTGGCAGTCAGTGGCTGCTGAACCACAAGTGGGAGAGACAGAAAACTGTAATGAAGGAATCAAGTTGACAAGACCTGCCCCCTCTAAGCCATCTCCTGGTCTAAAACAGGACAACCAGACATCATGTACCTCCTGATGCAACACAGTGCGAGGGCCCAGTATCACCCGTGACATGCATGCTGTTACCAAAACACCACACCTGAGTCTAATCAGCCATCATCCTTCAGGCTGTGATGTCAGGAAGAGAGGAACTTAGACAGTGGCCTCACAAAGGTGAAATGAGGCAGCCCCACAAGACAAATGGCCCGTTTATTCTGTATAGGAAGAGCATGCAAAACATGGGTCTTGTTTGGATCCTGATTTTAACAAGCCAACTAAAAAAGACTGTTTACTGTCCTGTTAAGGAATTACTGTTAATTCTGGTGGGTGTGATAAAGAAGTACAGAGGAAATAATATGACCTCTGTGATCCGCTTTAAATTCTCCAGTTTATAAAAGGTTATTATTTGGGATAGATGAGATGCTGTTGCTGTTGGCTACCTTGGGGATTGTGGATGCTGAATAGTGACCCTTCAAAGATGTCCACTTGCTGTCCCTGGAAACCTGTGAACCTGTTGCCACCAAGTCGGTATAACACACAGTGACCCTACAGAGAAGAGGGGAGCCCTCATGTGGCTTCCAAGACTGCAATCTTTACCGAAGCACACTGCCACATCCTTCTCCCACAGAGCTGTCGGTGGATTTAAATCGAAGACCTTTTGATTAGCCACAGAGCACTTAACCACTGCACCAGGGCTCTGCGAAACCGTGGCTGTCACCTCATATTACAAAAGGGACTTTTTAGATGTCCTAAATTAAGGGTCTTCAGATGCACAGATTACCCTGAATTGTCCAGCAAAACTCAACACACCACCCCACCAGTTACTGTCTAGGTGACCCCAATCCATGCTGCCCCATGGTACGTCGGAGCAGAACTGGACTCCATAAGGTTGTCAACAACTGACTTCTCAGAAGCAGACAGCAGGGCTTTCTTCCGAGGCACCTGAGTGGACTCAGACCTGCAACCTTTTGGCTACATGGTGTGCATCACGCAGAGACTCCTGTGCAGTCACAAGGGAGAGTGAGGGGGAGGCGGAGAAGGGGCTTTGACAATAGAAGCAGAGACTGGAGGGATGTGTTTCACAGATGGAGGAGAGGGACGGGGAATGCAAGAGGCCTCGGAAGCTGAGAAAGGCACAGGAGCCAATTTCCCATAAGTCACTATAATCGTAGTAAAGTTGTAAGTGTGCCAACAGAGTACTAACACGAGGGACTTCAAAAAGTTCATGGGGAAACTCCATTATCTTTTAATTCCATTTTCCCACAAACTTTTTGAAGGCCTCTCGTTCAGGGTTCATGTTCTACTTTTATGTTTTTGTTTTGTTTTTAAATGTCGTAAATAAGAGTTGAAAATGAAAAGAAAGAGAGCTAGTCCAGGCAGAGTAGAGCAGGGACAAGGGCCGTGGGCACCTGGTGTCCTTGGGCTTCTGCAACAGAGAGCAGAAGAAGGCACAGCTGACAGTCACGCAGGGGAACCCCAGGCCAGTACGGGCGAGCTGTCCACAGAGGACACCGGGGCAGGCTCTGGGTGCTGAGTCCCACTGGAACAGGGAGGTGAGGAGAGGGTTGCATTCAGGGCAGCTGAATCTCCCAGCCAGTCACCTGTTTTGTGGGCAGTGTGACCAGTGGCTTTGCACTACACCCAGGAAACCTCCCCACTCACAACCCTTCTCACACTCAGGAACGTTCTCAGGATGGCTGGATGAGTAAGAGGACCTGACCATTCTGACTTGGGATTGGGAAGCTGGAGGTAGAACCCAAGCCCCTAGAACATTCTCAGGAAAGCTGGATGAGTAAGAGGACCTCATCATTCTGACTTGGGATTGGGAAGCTAGCTCCCTACTTGGGTAACTGCAGGTAGAACCCAAGCCCCTAGAACAGAGAGAGAGAGAGAGAAGAGAGGCTGGGGGGGGGGTGGAGGGTGGGGAGACACATATCAGCAACCAGATGTGAGCAGCTACAGCAGAGCCGGACTCTGAACGAGCACCCCAACCCTTCCCTGGTAGGCAGTTAAATGCCAACGGACCAGAGAACCCTGGGGACCATGAGGAGCACTTACCACACAAGGTAGAAAGAGTTAAATTTGGTGGCTAAGAGGACACAGAATCCACGTAGCAGCTGCATCTAACTCTCAAAGAGCCGTCATTCTCAGACTAGAAGGGGTTTTAGGATAAAATGAGGCTGGATGCCACCGGAGAGCTCTATGAGAGAACAGGAAAGAGCTGTTTGAATACAGATTGACTAGAAGATACAGAAGTCAGCTGAAGAGGCCCCACATGGAAAGAGAAGAGGAAAGAGCTCTTTGAAAACAGATTGAAGATACAGTGTCAGTTGAGGAGGCTCTATGATGGTAAGAACATGACTGCAAGGCCCCAAACACTACCCTCAAAAAGAGGCCCACTGTCAAATAGAAGGTGCTGGAAAGAGAAAGAAACGGTAGAAATTATTTTTTAAAAGACTTAACATAAAGGGGGGAGTCGTTAATTTTATAATCCAGGAACAGAGGACCCTAGGACCATTAAGGGAGAAGAGCACGAGCAGAATGTGGGACCCTATCCAGAGAAGCAGCGACACCAGAGATGGAGGCAGAGATGAGGACGTAGAGAGAGAGAACAGCTAAGGACTCTAGACTCACATAAAGAGAAAGGCTGTTTGTTGGCGGCCAAGAGGCAAGCTTGCAGAATGTTCCCTTTGGTTGTTTAAATGATTATATATTCCTGAGAGTTTTTGCGTACATCCCTCGCCACCCTCCACCACCCCCCCAAAAAAAAAAAAAAAACCAGAGAGAATACAAACAAATACTGTTAACGATGATGCACGGAGGGAATTTTAATCACTGCAATGAAACAATGAGTGTAAAATCAATGTTCTCCCATGTAAACTATCACTCAATTCACAATAAAATCTTAAAAAATACTTCTTTAAAAGGCTCCAAGAATACCAGCCATGAACTAAATTATACCAAGAAACAGTTGACAAAGAAAAGGTGACTAAGTTAAGACAAGTACCAGACTGAGTAAAGGTAATTAAATGGCAAAGCCCCGGCATCATGTGACCGTGAATGCCTCGCCTGTGCTGCCGTGAGTCAGAACCCACGGAAATCCAGGGAGCAGGTGAGACACATGGAGTGGAGAGAGGGGGTACCAAAAGAGAACCAGATGGCCAGCACACACATGAAAAGATGTACCTCACTAGCAACTGAGAAGATGCAAACTGAAACGCTAATGCAATAAGAGGACTTCAAAAAGTTCATGGAAAATTTCATTCTTTTTTAATTCCATGTTCCCACCAACTTTTTGAAACCCCTTGTTCATCTTAGGCCATACTATAAGAAAAAACTACAACATAATGCCCAGTGTCTGCAAAAATCCAGATGTGAACCCTCCTCAAGTGGGGAGAACCAGCTTTGGGCTTTAAGAAAGCCATGCAATACTGAAAACATACACCCGAGGACCCAGCAGTGGAGTCCTGGTGCGGCGCAACAGCAAGGTCAGTGGTTCAAACCCCCCAAGCGATCCTTGGAACCCCTATACAGGGTTGCTATGAATTGATGGCACGTAACAGGACCTACCAAAATGATTTCTAGGGAAGGGAAGGGGAGGGGAGGGAAAGGAAGGAAGAAAGAAAGAAAGAAAAACATCAACCAACCAAACCCATTACCATGGAGCAGACTGGGATTCATAGCAACCTTATGTAGGGTTTCTGAGATTGTAAATCTTTGAGAGCAGTCGCATCTTTCTCTCAAAGAATGGCTGGTGGGTTTGAACTACCGACCTTGTAGTTATACACTTACACATATGCACAAACCTTTGGCTGGAATAGAAGAAAACTAGGGGTGGGAAGAGGGGGACTAAAAAGCTCACCCATAAAAGAAGGGATGAAGACGGAAGGAGGTATGCCTCTCTGATGGACGCTACCTGGCAGAGCAAAGGGAATGAACTTGAGCTGCTTGTCACCATGGATGGACCTCAGCTGACCTTCAACGATCAGAGAAAACCACAGAAAAGCCACCTGTAGAACACACTGGGTTTTGTTTTTTCTGAAAATACGATATATCGATATTGTTGGATATATCATTTATTAGCTATGCAAATTTATGAAAATAAATGAGCTGGACGCACACCAAATCTTCTGATACAGGAGAATATAAGTGGGGATTATTTTAAAAATGAAAACAACGTGTGACACAACATTAACAAATGCTCATCTCAAGTGATTGGGGCAGTGTTTGCTGGATTATTTTTTATACTTTTTGGCATATATCAAAATGAAGTTTTAAATTAAAAGGAACATTCCTAACACTGATAAAACCAGAGACGTCTTAGGGGTGGAAAGAGAGGCACTGGGAATGCTCTCAGCCTGAAATTGCAAGACAAGGCAGGCTGCAAAATGAAATGTCAGGAAAATTTGAGAGAGCGATTATCAGGGAGCGGGGCTCTCTAGGGTTGCTGATAGGAAATTCAGGTCCCAGCCTATAATCTGGTTTTGGGGTGACCAGTGGCAGAACAGCAAAGGTGGGGAATGTGCTCTTTGAAAATTCAGGCAGCCCTTACTAGCTGAGTTTGTACTTTCCACCATTGTCTGCCACAAGGACTGCAGATGTTTCTTACATGTTCTTGAACATACCACTTCGTACAGACATGGAAGCATCATTAAAAAGCACTTGATGGGTTTAGCTAACAAGTCAGAACAAGCTTACACCAGGTGAGGGTTAAGAGGTTAGCGGATCCCCTCATTCCTGCCATACTATAGGGCTGACCCCTTCATGGGACCCAAATTTTGCCTCCAATGGGGGCCTGGGCAGTTCAGATGATGACTTCAGCATCTGTTAGTATTTCAGCACAAGCTCTTTGCAAAGCTGAAGGAAAACATGACTATGTACACTCCTGTACTGCCAGGATGGATCGAGTATTCCATATCAGCGTTTCATGTGCATAATGCTGATTACGCCGAAACCCTTGGTGGAGTGTGAAAATGGGCTCAATTTGGGGAAGCTAACTGGGATTTTTAGATGGGTTGGGAACATTATTTTTCCTATTCCTCAAAAATAATGGGACCTAGGATGCCACTAGGTGAAAATTCACCATAAAGCACATTTTTAAAGACAAGATTCAGATAGCGAGGGAAGACGGAATTTGATGTTTTCACCAGAGAAATGTTTTTAGTAAATGTTTAACTTGGAGGGGTTTTCACCAGAGAAATGTTTTAAGTTTAGTAAATGTTTAACTTAGAGGGGACAACAGTGAGACACAAGGCTCTTATCTGTGTCATTGAAGGCCTCGCTTAATTCAAACTCATGTGGTTCAAGTCAGACTTTCTCACAGGGAAAAATTCAAAGTGAGTGCAGGCAGGGGCCGGGGCGGCTTCTCAGAAATCACAACTCTTCAGACACTGGAAGGTGTTGTTATTTTAAATTATTTTTATTTTATTATATCAGCATTTATTTTTCAGCAGTTAGTGGTGGTGGTGGGGGTCTCCATTGTGTTTTATTACAGCTAACTTATATTCCCAATTCACTGACTCAAGGGACCACCTCTCAACCTAGTTCAGCGTCCCTGCTGAAGACTGTAAGAGGATCGAAACGTATTATACAGAGGAACAGCCGCAAACATTACAGCTCCAAGTTCAGACGCCAGACAACCAGCACCCTTTTATGTCCTGCCCATTGTGCATCCTGGGAATCGCAGATCTGCCATGAGGTGACGACACACTTCAAATGCAGACACCCGTCAGTTTAAACTGTGGGGTCTTCCTGATTGCTTTATGATTTAGGTAATTTTGGAGGGAGAGGGATAAAGTTAGGTAGAGACTTTATTAGTATTTTTATACCACAGTTTCATACTTGCATGATTCATTATTTTACCTTACAGATTAAAGTACTAAAATAGTAATGAAATGAGTTTTCTTCACCTTTCAGAGTTGGATAATTACTCAAAAGAGTAAATATAAAGTTGATGAATAAGAAAAGCAGACTAAAATCTCTCATTTTAAAAACATGGAGGTAACCCTAAGAAACGGAAAACAAAGTTACAAGTAGCTGCCTCTAGGCCCAACTAACTAATGAAGTATTGAGAAAACATTACACGGAGTGAAAGAAGCCCAACACACCAAGGACCCCAGAGCGTAGGATTTCCTTTATATAAAGAGTCAAAAGAAGCCAATCCACAGAGACAGACAGTAGGTTAGATGGGGCTGGGGGAGATGGAGTGAGTGATTGCTTAATGGGGTCCTCTTTGGTATGAAAATGCTTTAGAGAAAGATCTGAGGGGAGCGGCACAAGTCTGTGAACACTCAAAACCGCTCAACAATACAGTTTAAACGGGTGAAGTTTCAGGTATGTGAATTACATCTCAACAGAGCTGTTATAATAAAAAAAGTTTTCTCGCAGTGACTCTTTCTGGGAAGGAAGTACGAGGAGGAGGAGGAGGAAGATGATGCTCTCCCATATCTCCTCCCACTGCCCCTGGGGATGCCCAAGTATCCTCAATCACAAAGCCTCCTGCCTCTCCCCAGACCCCAAGGCTCTGGCTAGCCTGAACCCTGACACATCCGCCTGCTTCCCAGAGTCCACCAGGAATGGAGTCTAGCTGCAGAGCAGGCATCAGTCACCTTAGTCTGTGCTCGTCCTCTGCCAGGCACTGGACATGCAGTGCACTCCTGCCCCCCAAATCCACTCCATGTGCTACAGGAGACCTTCCTCTTCAGCTCCCGGCTCAGTGCTTATGTACCTGGCCAGCCCCCACCCCTAAAGTGACACGACCCCATCCTACACTGGGCCCACCCCCCAGTTACCAGGGACCCAGGGCCAGGGTCTCCCTTATGCATCTTAGGCTCCTAGGTCCCATAAGGCCACAGAGCTGAGCAAGCAAGCCTGGAAGGAGGTCTAGGTGCTCACTGCGCAGGCTCGCCCAGATCAGGTGTGGCACAGGGCACTCAAGACACAGGGAGGGAAGATGGGAGGAGGTAGGAGAAGGAGCCACCCCTCAGCCCCAGAAACAACCCCAAGGCATAGAGCGGAGGCTCCAAGACCTGAGAATCAATTACAGGAATCCCATGCTGCCCAACCTCTTCCAAGGTAAGCTCAGAAAACCGGTATGATCTGTAAACTTACGGGTAACTTTCTCACTGCCCCAAGTTTAGCTCTTATACATGGCAGAAGCACATCGACTGGGACAGCTGGGCCATCATCCGAACACCCACCCTCTGGGAACAGGGAGGCAGGCCCTCCAGGAAACAACAGAAGCCCTGTCTCACCTGGCCCTGGGCTGGTGGGAGCCAGGGGGCCCTGCGCCTCTCCTCCTGGAGGGTCCCCTCCACAGGCCAGCTCAGGTTCTGAGGATACAAAGCTGAGGGAAAAGAGCAAAGTCACAGGGCAGCTATCCCAGCCAGAAAGCATCCCACAAGTCCTTCTTCCTGGGGCGGGGGGATGGCTCCTGTCTCTTGGGCACGGGAGGAGGCTTTTCTGTACTGAGGACGAAGGTGAGAGGGCTCAGAGAAGGTAAAGGATGCATCTGAGCAGCTGGGTCATGGCCCTCCTGCTCCCCAGTGTGAGGGAGCCTGTGAGCAGCAGCCCTGGATGGCTCTCTGCATACAGCCTGTCTAGGCCCCAGCCTTACAGGGCCCCAAGCTGGTTCTCATGGGCCCTGCCCTAGAGATATCATGTTATACCCCTAAAGAACCTCTTCATCACCCCTGCTCCAACACAGATCTCAACCAGACCCCTCTGCCCTCAAGTCCTCACCCGGCTCCCAGGCTCTGACTCCTGGCTGTAGCAGGTCTCTGCTGGGAGAGGCCACGCCCCGGCAGGTGAAGGGGATGCAGGGTGTGGACTCTGCCCAGGAGGCCCAAGGGCTGATGGCCGCCATCCTCCAGGACTGGTCCATAAGGGCACCTGCACAAGAGAATGGGTTAGGGCAAGATACGGAAAGACAGCATGACACCAAGCCTAGAAAGGAAGCCTTTCTGGGGTGACAATGTCCATAAACAGAAGCAGGGGCATGTTTTTACAAATACAACATAGTAAAACTAGATTTATATTAGAAACACACAGCTGGGTCACATAGTGATAATGTAGCCCCAGAGCAAAGAAGAACAGAGCCCTTAAACAGTGGAAGGGTCTTTAATAAATGGATCCCCCCAACCTCACTAACAAGTTGTTTGGGGTTGTTATTATTTTATAACTCTTTATTGTAAATTACATGAAGGCTGACAGAACAGATCACCAGCGGCACAGGAATCTTGTACAATACTCTCTGATCTCAACTGCAGTCATCTCAGCGTAACAGCATCGATCCCTTTTCCTCCCTGGGTTTCCATTCCTCACCCTTCTCAATTCTGTCCTCGGGTCACTGCTGCCCTCTTGATGCCAAATGACTACCTATGTTGTGTGCCCCTCACCAGTGTGGGCACTCCTATTTGCCGACCGACTGCTTGGCTGAAGAGTTCAGTTCCAGACCTAAAGGATGATCACGGGCTTCCTCCAGGCTCTATCTGACCAATAAGCTGGGTCTTTTCAATTAACATTGTTTTTGAATTATAGAAAATGCTACAAAAGTGACTTAAAAAAAAAAAAAAAAGGATAAAAACTAAACTATGGGAGTGATAAAGAAAATATTTTGATAGTATGTTCTGATTATGTTCTAATAAATTCCAAAAAGCAATGGATAATCTCTTAAAAGTTGTTAAAACTTCTGAGGGGGGAAAAAAATCCCACAAAAACTTCTCAGGAGCTAATTATAAAACATACAGAAACATGCTTTATTTTATACCAATTTTCACCCCTCACCAGCAACCATGATTTTTGAAGCCCTTCAATTCCAATACTCAAAGATAGAAAGACCATTTTCTGCCAGAGCCTCCTCAGCTTGGACTCCTGGCTACAACAGAACACTGCTCGCAGAGGTCCACCTTCCAGGCCTAGAAGACACAAGATGTGGACTCACCCCAGGAGGCCCATGGGTTGATGGCTGCCATCCACAGGACGGATTACCAAGACACTGGCCCAGGCAGGTGGGATTCAAGTGATACCAACCTAATGACACAAGGGAAAAATAATAAAGTTGTCCTTTCTTAGAGAAGACTCAGTAAACAACAAAACATGAGTAAGGGAGTATTTTAAGAAAACATAATTTACATGTCAAAAACAGAATTCCGAGAGAGAAATGAAGGGTAACTTAAATATGCTGAAAGAGAGTAAAATCTTAAGAAATTTGTCAACTGTTCTCAAGTTGATTTATATGCTTAAGAGACAGTCACAACATTTTCCAGCAAATCTAACAGTAATTATTGTAAATCCACATGCAGCCCTCATATAAGGCTGGTGGGAATATAAAATGGAGCAGTCACTTAGGACAAGTTTGACAGTTCTTCAAAAGATAAGCAGAGTGACGAGCAACTCCACACCTAGGTGTGTGTGTGTCTGTGTAGAGGGACTCCTGTGAGGCGGGAACTTGACAAGCTACAGTCATACCACTTCCCTACAACTTGTTTTATTGGTAAATATTGACGTTTTCCTTCTCCAACAGGCTTCCACTGTTTATATGAACTATTCAGACGAGGTAAACACACTGCTGTTGGAGTTAAGTGCTGTCGAGTGGGTTTCCACTCATAGTGACCTGGGACAGGGTTTCTGAGGAACATCTGTTGAGTTTGAACCACCAACCTTGCGCTTCAAACCGACCTTGCAGTCCAGTGCTTATCCTCCAGTGCCATCCCAGAGACTCCAGGTAAACCCACAGAGAATGGAAATAGATTAGTGATTGCAAGGAGCTGGAGGCAAAGGGCTAGGGAATGTCTGTTTACCGGGTACTGAGTCACTTTAAGAAGTGGCACAAATGTTCTGCATTAGGTAGGAACGATGGTTGCACAACACTGCAGATCCGCTACAACCACTGCATTGTTGTTGATTGGAGTCCGTCTGAACTGCAAAGTCGGAGGTTCACGCTCACCAGCTGTTCCTAGAAACCCCTGTAGTAATGATGGTTGCACCACGCTGTAACTAGGCTAAACTACTGACTTATACACCTTAAAATCGTTCTAAAACAGTGGATTTTACGTAACATGTTACTTTAAATTGTTGTTATATGCCGTGGAGTCCCATAGCGACCCTGTGCAATGCTTCCGAGGCTGTAAGTCTTTATGGGAGCAGAAAGCCTCATCTCTCTCCCGCGGCTCGGCGGGTAGTTTCGAACTGCTGACCCTCAGGTTTGCAGCCCGATTGGTAACCACTACGCTAGCAGAGACCCTCGGTGCGCCACGTACCAGACGCAAGCCTGTCTGCCCCTTCTGGAAGGCGCCGATTCGGCTCCCACTGAAAGCTATAGAAGCCACTCCGACCGCCGGGGAGAACGGCCTCCGAGGAGGCCTCACGCCGGCTCACCTGCTCCACAGCCCACCGGCCCTTCCCGGGACTCGCTTCCCGACGCCGTCTGCTTTCGTCCTGCGCCGAGGTCCGCCCCGGTTTGCTCGCGGACAAAGGGCCGACGACCCCGAACCGACGCCAGGACCAATGTGCGCGGCTCACTGGGGTTCGCCTGGTCCAGCAAGACCGGGAGACCGGGGAGGGGCACGGGCAGGCGGCTGAAGGGTCTGATGGCCGGAGCGGGCCCCCGGGACACGGGGACGCGAGCCGACGAAGCAACAGCAAGGCGCGGGGGCCGTGTGGCCCACCCGTGCGTGGCAACAGCCCAGCTCGCTGGCGCTCACTGCTATCCGCCGGCTTTCGCGATCCTGTGGATCTTTGGCAGTGGTGGCTGCCCCTTGGCGGTAGCGGCGGTCTCACCTCAGCCACGGACAATGGCGACCGCTCCCCCTAGCATCTACTATGACGCGACACGGAGGATGTTGGGAATTGCAGTTCTGAGCCGCGACGCGAGCACGCACTTCCTGTTTCAACCGGAAGCGTGCTCCCATAGAAGGCTCCGAGGTGTTGGCTGGTCAGCCCCAAGTTCCGCTGGGCATGGCCCTGTCCGCTTGTGTCTGAGGCGGTGGCCAATCGAGCGGTGTTATCTTGGCCCGGACCATCGCCGCTGCCTGGGTTGGTTGTTGTTGTTGTTGTTGTTGTGTGCCGTGGAGTCGGTTCCTTTTCATAGCGACCCTACACAGGGTTTCCGAGGCTGTAAATCTTTACGGGAGCAGACTGCCTCATCTTTCTCCCGCGGAGCGTAGGGACTGCGTAAACCATGGCATCTTGAGCGAGCCTCAGTTGCCCTTCTGTAAAATGGCAGCTCATACAATGGAGCTTGATGAGGGCTGTGTACCTTCTGTGTCCCAGACTCAGATCTGATCACTTTTTAGGGAGCAGTTTATTTAATATTATGGCGCAAATGGTTAAGCGCTCAGCTGCTAACAAAGGTTGGTGGTTTGAACCCACTCAGAAGCTCTTCAAGAGAAAGACCTGTCGATCTGTCTCTAAAAAGATTACAGCCAAAAAAGCCATATGGGGCAGTTCTACGGTCACATGGGGTTATAATGAGTTGGAATCTACTTGATGACACCGATCTAGAGCAAGATTCTAACAAAAGGGCTGTTATTATATCCTTTTTACGGAAGAGGGACCTAATGCTTCGCTTCGCTTCCCCACTAAGTATATATATATATAGAGAGAGAACCCCACTGTTGATGACATTAGGCATTGTTCCCAAATTTCTTTCCAGATGGCCGAACTTTCTAAGGAGCAGAAATTATCATCAACACTGTGATTCACTTGGGTCTATTTTTGCCAAGCAGTGATGGGAAATCAACAGAATAAATGGCGAACGAAGCCCATCAAAGAATAGCAACAAGAAGAATGAAAAAGTACCTCACCCAGCATGAAGAGGACACCTGGGTGCCAACCCACCCCACCAGACACATTCAAGCCTCCCGGTCGCTGAAGAGTCACCTAGTAACAGAAGCACACTGATATTCTAAGGAGGCCTTCTCTGAGTCGCCTTCCTGCCTGTGTAGGGGTGACTTCCACATGGTGCTCCCCTGGTCCCCCAGCCCATGCCTGCTTGCTCCCCACCTCCTTTCCTATCCTTCATTTGTTCATCCTTGTTTTAACTACTTGTATGGTCTTATCCTGGTGTGGCACTGTAGGATAAGCACTGGACTGCAAGGTTGGTTTGATTTGCAAGGTTGCTGTTCAAATCCACCAGCTACTCCTTGGAAATCCTATACAGGGTCATTGTGAGTCAGAACCGACTCGTGGGCACTTAACAACAAGATGATCTTATTCAGGCTGGGTGTCTTAGAAAGGCCTTGGAGGCTCTGTGTAAATCCACTTTTCATCTTCACACTCACATCTGCACATATTCAAGTGACTTTCATGCGTGAAAGATGAGGCTATCTACTCCTGTAAAGATTCAGTACCAGGAACTCTTTAAAGAGCATTTTCACTACATCCTGTGTGGTCACGATGAGTTGGAATAGACTCAGTGGCAGTGGGAGTAGGTTCTATGAGCCATTCTGGGCAGCTGAGGCAGGTCAGACCTGTTTGTGTCCCATAAAGACCCAGGGTCTGAAAAGGACAAAGAGAAATACATTCAAGTGGCCCAAGCCAGGACAGAGTGTCTGCATGTGGCACAGAGAACCAAGGGGGAGGTGGCCCAGAAGATGCATGGATTGATGGGACATGGAATAAGAAGGGTGCGTACCTGGTAGGTGGAAGAACTTGGTGAGGCAGTGGAAACAGCATGTTGTTGTTGTATGGTGTCATCTAGTTGGTTCCAACTCACAATGACTGCCCTTATGCACAAGAGGACGCACTGCCCAGTCTTGTGCCATCCTCACAATTGGCATGTCTGAATCCACTGTTGCTGCCACTGTGTCAATCCATTTTATTGAAAGGTCTTCCTCTTTTTTCACTGACCGTGCACTTTAAATATGATATCCTTCTCCAAGGAGGGTCCTACCTGACATTTCCAAAGTACAAGAGACAAAGTCTCACCATTCTGACGTGAGCATTCTGCTTATACTTCATCCAAGACAGATTTGTTTATTCTTCTGGCAGTCCATTGTTTCGTTCTGTTGTGCATAGGGTCACTATGAGTCAGTACTGACTCAATGGCACCTAACAACAACAAAATTTATTGTCTATAAGCACAGAAGTGTTATTGAATACTTTATTCAATATTCACCAACATCATAATTCAAATGTATCTATTTTTCCAGTCTTTCTTACTCATTGTACAACTTTCATATGAATATGAGGTAATTGAAAATACCATTACTTGAGCCAGAGACACCTTAGTCCTTAAAGTGACATCTTCACTATTTAACACTTTACAAAGGTCTTTTGCAGAAGATTTGCCCAATGAAAAACCATATGATGAGCAATTCAAAATGGTCAATTTGAGATCACTAATGCATAGCATATTGATTTTTATGGTTCCATTTCATTTTTTTTTTCAAGCCTTTTATTGAGGATTGAATGAAAGTTTACATAGCAGAACATCAGTTTTACATTCAATAAATCACACACCTTGTTTCATTACAATGACTATAATCCCCTCCATGTGCCATAAGTTAACAGTATTTCTCTCTATTCACTTTAGCTTTAAACAAAACAAAACTCAGGCATATACAATAATTTACACCTCCAAAGGGCACATTCTGCAAGTCTGCCTCCTGGCCACCAGCTCTTAATCCCTCTCTTCCCATGAATCTAGAGTCCTCAGTCGCTCCCTCTCTCCATGACCTGATCACTGCCTCCATCTCTGGTGTCCCTGATTCTCTGGAAAAGGTCCTACATTCTGTTTGTGCTCTTCTCCTTTGATGGTCCTAGGGTCCTCTGTTTCTGGACTGTAAGATTAACTACTCCCCTGTTTTTGTTACAAAAATTCTACCTTTACAATTGTGACAATTGCAATTAGTCATGATAACAATTATTCGCCATTGAATCATACAAATCTTATCCCCATCTCTTTTCACCAGACCCATCTAGACAAGATGAAAACTATTCAGTGGGGACTCTCCGCCAGCCCCCTACTCTTAAACTAAGCTCCCTCTTGAAACCTTGTAAGCCAGTCACTTTGTGCCTTTATTGTCTCCTCATTTTAGGTAGCCAATGTCTAAGTTGCCTGTCCCTATCTACCCTGTGGACAGAGGGGTCTTCCCTCTCTGTTGGTATTTAAGTATTTAGAGTTACTAACTCCATGAATATAGGTCAGGTTCATCAAAATGTAGCAATTTACTCGTTTCCTTTATCAAAAAAACAAACAAACATTTTTTGGGGGGGTAATCTTCCTCTAGTCGAGTTCTGATTATCAAGCCATTGAGGCTAGGTCAAATGAGTACTGTCTGCAAGTTTGGGTGTTCTTGTGCATCTCCCCTCACTTCATATCAGCTGGATGCTTCACTCTCAGCTCTAACCCTCTGTGGGACTAGAGTCATGTCCTTATCCATGGGCTCAAGTGTCCCCAAGTCTCACCACACTTTGGACCAACCAGCCCTTCCTCTTCTCTCTCTCATCTCCAGGTCAGTGGGATTCAATGGACTGTGGTTGAGCTCAGCCCATTTCTTCATTGCTGCCTTTCCCCCTCTTCCACTCACCAGTACACCAGTGTGGTCGCCAGCAAGCTTACATGCCTGTTCATGTATTCCCTTTGAGTTTCAGTCTTAGAGGGAGTTTGTCCTGAAGGAACTTGATTGCTTGCCTTGATGGCTTCCTGGTGAACAGCTTGCTTATTCTTGTAGTGGCCAGTCATGCTGACATTTTTGTTTTGGGTTTTTCCTGATGATATTTCTTTGAAGGTGTATCTTCTGTTGCTCTAGCAGTTCCAGGTTGGTCTGGTTGTCTTTGCTAGTGGAAATGTCCCATATCATAAGGTTCTGGATGGGACTCAGGATTCCACCTAAGGTCTCATACTCTGCAAAGGCTTTGCAAGAGGCCTATTTCACTAGGCAAGTTCTAGAACCCCTTTTAGGTATTCCAAT